>NW_027404073.1:0-2546 GCF_003265705.2 Callorhinus ursinus
TCTAGCAGTTTTGGGGTGGAGTCTTTTGGGTTTTCCACATACAGTATCATATCATCTGCAAAGAGTGAGAGTTTGACTACCTCTTTGCCGATTTGGAAGCCTTTGATTTCTTTTTGTTGTCTGATTGCTTGTGGCTAGGACTTCTAATATTATGTTGAATAGCCGTGGTGATAGTGGACATCCCTGCTCCGTTCCTGACCTTAGGGGAAAAGCTCTCAGCTGTTCCCCATTGAGAATGGTATTCACTGTAGGTTTTTCATAGATGGCTTTTACGATATTGAGGTATGTACCCTCTATCCCTATACTCTGAAGAGTTTTGATCAAGAAAGGATGCTGTACTTTGTCAAATGCTTTTTCTGCATCTATTGAGAGGATCATACGTTTCTTGTTCTTTCTTTTGTTAATTTATTGTATCCCGTTGATTGATTTGCGGATGTTGAACCATCCTTGCATCCCAGGGATAAATCCCAATTGGTCGTAGTGAATAATCCTTTTAATGGACTGTTGGATCCTATTGGCTAGTATTTTGGTGAGAATTTTTGCATCCATGTTCATCAAGGATATTGCTCTGTAATTCTCCTTTTTGATGGGCTCTTTGTCTGTTTTGGGATCCAGGTAATGCTGGCCTCATAAAATGAGTTTGGAAGTGTTCCTTCCAGTTCTATTTTTTGTAATAGTTTCAGGAGAATAGGTATTAATTCTTCTTTAAATGTCTCAGTGAATTCCCCTGGGAAGACATCTGGCCCTGGGCTTTTGTTTGTTGGGAGATTTTTGATGAATGCTTCAATTTCCTTAGTGGCTATAGGTCTGTTCAGGTTTTCTATTTCTTCCTGGTTTAATTTTGGTAGTTGATACATCTCTAGGAATGCACCCATTTCTTCCAGGTTATCTAATTTGCTGGCATAGAGTTGCTCATAATATGTTCTTATTATTGTTTGTATTTCTTTGGTGTTGGTTGTGATCTCTCCTCTTTCATTCCTGATTTTATTTATTTGGGTCAATTCTCTTTTCTTTTGGATAAGTCTGGCCAGGGGTTTATCAATCTTGTTAATTCTTTCAAAGAACCAGCTCCTAGTTTCGTTGATCTGTTCGAGTGATCTTTTGGTTTCTATTTCATTGATTTCTGCTCTAATCTTTATTATTTCTCTTCGGCTGGGTATAGGCTTTATTTGCTGTTCTTTATCCATCTCCTTTAGGTGTAGGGTTAGGTTGTGTATTTGAGACCTTTCTTGTTTCTTGAGAAAGGCTTGTATTGCTATATACTTTCCTCTCAGGACTGCCTTTTCTGTATCCCAAAGGTTTGAACAGTTGTATTTTCATTTTCGTTGGTTTCCATGAATTTTTTAAAATTCTTCTTTAATTTCCTGGTTGACCCATTCATTCTTTAGTAGGATGCTCTTTAGCTTCCAAGTATTTGAGCTCTTTCTGCCTTTCCTCTAGTGATTGATTTCTAGTTTCAAAGCATTATGTTCTGAAAATATGCAGGGAATAATCCCAATCTTTTGGTATCGGTTGAGACCTGATTTGTGACATAGGATGTGATAAATTCTGGAGAATGTTCCATGGACACTAAAGAAGAATTTGTAATCTTCAGAGCACTAAACGAGAAAAATATGCAGCCAAGAATACTATATCCAGCTAGGCTATCACTGAAAATAGAAGGAGAGATAAAAAGCTTCCAGAACAAACAAAAACTAAAGGAATTTGCAAACACGAAACCAGCCCTCCAAGAAATATTGAGAGGGGTCCTCTAAGCAAAGAGAGAACCTAAAAGCAGCAAAGAGCAGAAACGAACACAGACAACAGACAGTTAACAGTCACCTTACAGGTAATACAATGGCACTAAATTCATACCTTTCAATAGTTACCCTGAATGTAAATGGGCTCAATGCCCCAATCAAAAGACACAGGCTATCAGATTGGATTAAAAAACAAGACCCAACAATATGCTGTCTGCAAGAGACTCATTGTAGACCCAAAGACACCCCCAGATTGAAAGTGAGGGGGTGGAAAACCATTTACCATGCTAATGGACACCAAAAGAAAGCTGGGGTGGCAATCCTTATATCAGACAAACTAGATTTTAAAACAAAGACTGTAATAAGAGATGAGGAAGGACACTATATCCTACTTAAAGGGTCTATCCAACAAGAAGATCTAACAATTGTAAATATCTATGCCCCGAACATGGGAGCAGCCAATTATATAAGGCAATTAATAACAAAAGCAAAGAAACACATTGACAACAATACAATAATAGTGGGGGACTTTAACACCCCCCTGACTGAAATGGACAGATCATCTAAGCAAAAGATCAACAAGGAAATAAAGACTTTAAATGACACACTGGACCAAATGGACTTCACAGACATATTCAGAACATTCCATCCCAAAGCAACGGAATACACATTCTTCTCTAGTGCCCATGGAACATTCTCCAGAATTGATCACATCCTAGGTCACAAATCAGGTCTCAATCGGTACCAAAAGATTGGGATCATTCCCTGCATATTTTCAGACCACAATGCTTTGAAACTAGAACTCAA
>NW_027404074.1:0-2195 GCF_003265705.2 Callorhinus ursinus
TCCCATTATTACATAATTAATTTTTTTCAGTTTGAACAATTTGTTTCACTATGTAAGTAAAACAAAAACCGTGTTTTGTTTGTTTCTGTGTCCCCTTTTTTATGGTTTTGTAGCAGAATGCCCAACGTGAAACATAATTGCAAATATTCACCTATGCACAAGAGAATAGTGCTTAAGTACAAATGGAGACATGATTTTTTTTAAATAAATACTTAAACACAACTCAGGTCCCACAAGCACCTGGACTCTAAAGTGTGTGTCGCAAAACAAAACAAAAACAAAAACCAGTTTTCTGATATAGAACATCCAAAATGAATTATAAAACATACAACAGTATACTTTAATATTATTCCTTTAGAATAAAGTCCATAAAGCATTCTCTCAAAAAAGAAAAAGAGGGGCACCTCTCACTCTCTATCTCAAGTAAATAAATAAAATCTTTAAAAGAAAAAGAAGAGAGAGAGAGAGCACAAGCAGGGGGAGCAGCGGGCAGAGGGAGAGGGAGGCTCCCTGCAGAGCAGGGAGCCCAATGCGGGGCTCAGTCCTAGGACCCTGGGTTCCTGACCTGAGCCGAAGGCAGACGCTTAACCGACTGAGCCACCCAAGCGTTCCCCCACCATGCTCCAATACTTTTAAGTAATCCCATGATACAAAAGAAACTGTTCCTCAAAAGCCCCAACATCAGTAGGCCACAGCCCTCATCCTGGTCCTGAAGAAGTCCATTCTGAGGGCAGGCAGCTTTCACGCTGAGGTAACAGACACCCTCTTCTCCCTGCCTCTTCTTTTCACCAAAGAGAGAGGAGTGGGAGAGAGGCAGAAACAAAATTCAAAAGAGCCCTGTTTGCTGGCATGATCAAGGAGGAAGGTTTAAAAGGCTACCCACCATCCAGTTAATGCTTGAACCTTGAAGAGAGAGTTGGGGAACTGGGGAAAGAACATTAGTATTGTTTTACTTATTGAAGAAAAACAACAAATAAAGGACCCTAATATATAAAGAATATATAATAACGGCTTCGTTTTAAATGAAAAAGAAATAAAGCCAGGGGCACAAGGTAGGAGACAAAAGAAAGAAGGAGAAAAAATGATTGATAAGGAGCTGAAAGAGTAAAGGTGACATTTCAATTGTAGGCTGTATATAAAACTATTACCTCTTCTCTTATTATTAATTTTTTAATAGTGAAACCAGAGCTTGATGTTATTTTTTAATGGTGAAAAGCTAGATTGGGTTGGGGAGGCAAGCAGGTGGGCCAGGTGAGCACAGGTAGATGATTGGGAGGTGGGAGTGTAGGAAGGCACATCTACACCCTGGGTGCTCAAGGCCTGTCCTGGGAGTGGATTCTGTCTCCGGGGCTGAGCCAGGAGTGCCCTGAGAGCCTGATGGGCGGGTCGTCCAGGCTGGTGAAGATGTAGTGTCCGCTGTAGCCCAGCAGGTGGCAGCACACCCTAGAGGTCCTGGGCTAGGTGGCTGCCCACCCTCCTTGGCCCTGGAGGTGGTAGTGGAGTGAGGCACCTGTCCACACGTCCTCCCTTGGTGCTGGCTACTTGCCTCTTAAAGTCCTTACTTAGCAGCTTTGGGTAGAAGTATTTATTGGTTTCCTCTGAGAAGCCTAGAAAGCCGGTTGGCTTAGCTACTTGAGGAAGTTCTGGGTCCAGAGGCTCCTCCTCACAGCAGGTTTAAGTGGCAGGTGAGGTATGCAGGCAGAAGTGAAGGAAGGCCTCAGGAACCAGAGGTGATTCGGGGATTTTGTGCTCTGCCTTGTCTTTAAAACAGCTGAGTGCACAATAGATGATAGAGAATTTTGGTGGCTACGTTTGTTTATTATATATAATATAATATATTTGTATATTATAAACTTAAGGTGGACCATAACCTCCCCACCAAGAGACAATAAAAAATGATAATGACATAAGACCTGTTTAAGGTTTGAAAACTTGAACTACAGAGGAGTATAAAATAAGAAGTAAATGGGGGCACCTGGCTGGCTCAGTTGGTGGAGCATGCAACTCTTGATCTCGGGGTTGTGAGTTCAAGCCCTACACTGGGTGTAGAGGTACTTTAAAAAAAATACCTTTTATGTGGCGCCTGGGTGGCTCAGTCGTTAGGCGTCTTGCCTTCAGCTCAGGTCATGATCCTAGAGTCCTGGGATCGGCCCGCATCGGGCTCCCTGCTCAGTGGGAGGCCTGCTTCTCCCTCT
>NW_027404074.1:2295-2545 GCF_003265705.2 Callorhinus ursinus
GATCCCGGGGTCCTGGGATCGAGTCCTGCATCGGGCTCCCTGCTCAGCGGGGAGCCTGCTTCTCCCTCTGACCCTCCCCTCCCTCATGTACTCTCTCTCTCTCATTCTCGCTCTCTCAAATAAATAAATAAATCTTTAAAAAAATACCTTTTATTATTATTATTTTAAGATTTTATTTATTTATTTGACAGAGAGTGAGAGAGCACATTCTGGAAAGAGAATTGGTAAGGAAGCAAACTGATATATATAG
>NW_027404075.1:0-2545 GCF_003265705.2 Callorhinus ursinus
CATGTTTGCAAATTCCTTTAGTTTTTGTTTGTCCTGGAACCTTTTTATCTCTCCTTCAATTTTCAATGACAGCCTAGCTGGCTATAGTATTCTTGGCTGCATATTTTTCTCGTTTAGTGCTCTGAAGATATCTTGCCAGTCCTTTCTGGCCTGCCAGGTCTCTGTGGATAGGTCTGTTGCCAATCTAATATTTCTACCATTATAGGTTACATATCTCTTCTCCTGAGCTGCTTTCAAGATTTTCTCTTTGTCTCTGAGACTCGTAAGTTTTACTATTAGATGTCGGGGTATTGACCTATTATTATTTATTTTGAGATGGGTTCTCTCTGCCTCCTGGATTTTGATGCCTGTTTCCTTCCTCACATTAGGGAAGTTCTCTGCTATAATTTGCTCCAATATACCTTCTGCCCCTCTCTCTCTTTCTTCTTTTTCTGGGTTCCCAATTATTCTAATGTTGTTTCATCTTATTGTATTGCTTATCTCTCGAATTCGGCCCTCATGATCCAGTAGTTTTTTATTCCTCTTTTTCTCAGCTTCTTTATTTTCCATCATTTGATCTTCTATATCGCTAATTCTCTCTTCTGCCTCATTTATCGTAGCAGTTAGTATCCCTATTTTTGATTGCACCTCATTAATAGCCTTTTTTATTTTGACTTGGTTAGATTTTAGTTTTCTTATTTCTCCAGGAAGGTTGTCTCTAATAACTTCCACGCTTTTTTCAAGCCCAGCTAGTATCTTTAAAATCATGATTTCTGAACTCTAGGTCCGACATCGTACTAATGTCCGTATTGAGTAGGTCCCTGGGTGACGGTACTACCTCTTGTTCTTCCTGCTGAGGTGATTTTTTTTTTCTTGTCATTTTGTCCAGAGGAGAATAAATGAATGAGAGAACAAAATGGTAACAGGTTAACAACGTCCCCAGCAAATATACTCTAAACAAATTAGAAAAGACCTGAAACCAGGGGAAAGAAATGGAAAGAAAGAAAAAAGAAAAAGGGAAAAAAAAGAAAAATAAAAAGATAAAAACAAACAAAAACAGAACAAAACAAAAAAATACCAGAATATGATCAAATATGATTAGGCTAGTGCATAGACTAGTGCCATACACTAGATTTTGGGTGGATTTTGGTCTGTTAGAAGAAAGATCCTCCTACAATTATAAAGAAAGACATATATGTACAAAATAAGGGTTGACACAATGAAGGGATGGAAGATGACTGTAAAGATGAAAATTATAAAAGATTTTATAAAAGGAATTGAGAAGATAAGAAGTTGTTTCAAAAAAGAAAGAAGATTTTTAAAAAAAAAGAAAAAAAGAGGGAGAAAAGGTGATCAGGCAGGAGACTAGAACAAAGCCATTCAGTAGTGATTTAGGGTATATTTTGATCTGTTAGAACAAACTGCATCCCAAAATTTTAAAGAGAGAACAACTTACATATATATGTCAAAAATAAGGGTAACTACTATGAAGGGATAGAATATGACTCTAAAAATGCAAAATAAATTTTTTTAAAAGGGATTGATAAATATTGGTTGAAAAAGGGAAAAAGAAAAATGCAAAAAAAAAAATTAAAAAAATTAACTTTGAAAAACTAATGAATCATGGTAAAAAAGCCATGAATTCTATGTGCAGTATTCCCATAGTGCTGGAGTTCTCCCTCTCTCCTTGATCGATAAACTTGGTCTTGGCTTGCTGGCTGTTTGTGCTGGTCTTCTGGGGGAGGGGCCTGTTGCCGTGGTTCCCAAATGTCTTTGCCGGAGGCTGAATTGCCCCGCCCTTGTCGGTCTGGGCTAAGCAAGCTGCTCGGGTTTGCTCTCAGGAGCTTTTGTTCCCTGCAAGCTCTCGGTACAGCTTTGGAGGACAAGGGTGAAAATGGTGTCCTCCCAATCTCTGCCCAGAGGACCTGAGAACTCAGGCCCCCTCTCCTCAGTGTGACCCCATAGACAAGCAGTCACTCCCGTGTCTCCGGTCTCTGGCCGCACTCCGTGCTCACCCGGCCTGTGATCGAGCGTTGCTATCTCTGGCACCCGACCCCGTGTGGCGTCTCCAAACCCAGCAGATCCCTACAGTGCGCTCCCGCGCTGCTCCTCCCAGGGGAGGAAGGGGAGTCTCCCCGGCTCTGCCGCTTGTTGGGTCCCTGCTGGAGGAGCAGTGGCCCGACTGGGCCGCGGATCACAGTTTATGGCAACCCCGAGCTGAGAGCCCGCGCCTCGGCTCCGTCTCTGCAGCCGGCTTCCCCGCTCCGATACCTGGGAGCTCTGCCGCACTCAGGCACCCCCGGTCTTTCTGTGACCCCGAGGGTCCTGAGACCACACTGTCCCGCGAGGGTTCCACCCCCTGCTTAGCCACTGCAGCGACGTCCCTCCGCGGAGCCGACTTCTAAAAGGTCCGATTTTGTGCTCCGCGGCTCTAGCACTTGCCAGAAGCGGCCGACGGAGGCCCCCTCCCCCGCCGTCTATCTTCCCGAATATCACCTCGGATTCACTTCTCCGCACGTCCTACCTTCCAGTAAGTGGTCGCTTCTCTGTTCAGAGAGTTGTTGCT
>NW_027404076.1:0-2545 GCF_003265705.2 Callorhinus ursinus
AATAGACTCCAAATGGTTGAAAGACCTAAACGTGAGACAGGAGTCCATCCAAATCCTAAAGGAGAACACAGGTAGCAACCTTTTCGACCTTAGCCGCAGCAACTTCTTCCTAGAAACATCGCCAAAGGCACGGGAAGCCAGGACAAAAATGAACTATTGGGATTTCATCAAGATAAAAAGCTTTTGCACAGCAAAAGAAACAGTCCACAAAACCAAAAGACAACCGACAGAATGGGAGAAAATATTTGCAAACGACATATCAGATAAAGGGCTAGTATCCAAAATCTATAAAGAACTTATCAAACTCAACACCCAAAGAACAAATAATCCAATCAAGAAATGGGCAGAAGACATGAACAGACATTTCTCCAAAGAAGACATCCAAATGGCCAACAGGCACATGAAAAAGTGCTCAACATCGCTCGGCATCAGGGAAATCCAAATCAAAACCTCAATGAGATATCACCTCACTCCCGTCAGAATGCCTATAATTAACAAGTCAGGGAACGACAGATGTTGGCGGGGATGTGGAGAAAGGGGAACGCTCCTACACTGTTGGTGGGAATGCAAGCTGGTGCAACCACTCTGGAAAACAGTATGGAGGTTCCTCAAACAGTTGAAATTAGAGCTACTGTTCGATCCAGCAATTGCACTACTGGGTATTTACCACAAAGATACAAATGTAGGGACCCGAAGGGGTACGTGTACCCCAATGTTTATAGCAGCAATGTCCACAATAGCCAAACTGTGGAAAGAGCCAAGATGCCCATCGACAGATGAATGGATAAAGAAGATGTGGTATATTCACACATTGGAATATTATGCAGCCATCAAAAGGAATGAGATCTTGCCATTTGCAACGACATGGATGGAACTGGAGGGTGTTATGCTGAGTGAAATAAGTCAATCAGAGAAAGACATGTATCACATGACCTCACTGATATGAGGAATTCTTAATCTCAGGAAACAAACTGAGTGTTACTGGAGTGGTTGGGGGTGGGAGGGATGGGGTGGCTGGGTGATAGACATTGGGGACGGTATGTGCTACGGTGAGCGCTGTGAATTGTGCAAGACTGTTGAATCACAGATCTGTACTTCTGAAACAAATAATGCAACATATTTTAAGAAAAAAGAAAAAGAAGAAGATAACAGGAGAGGAAGAAAAGGGGAGTATGTCAGAGGGGGAGACGAACCATGAGAGATGATGGACTCTGAAAAACAAACTGAGGGTTCTAGAGGGGAGGGGTCAGGGGGATGGGTTAGCCTGGTGATGGGTTTTAAAGAGGGCACGTTCTGCATGGAGCACTGGGTGTTATGAACAAACAATGAATCATGGAACACTGCATCAAAAACTAATGATGTAATATATGGTGATTAACATAACAATAAAAAAATTTTTAAAAAAAGTTAAAAATATTTCACTTGGAAAAACTAATGAATCATGGTAAAAAAGCCATGAATTCTATGTGCAGGATTCCCCTAGCGCTGGAGTTCTCCCCTTCTCCTTGATCGGTAAACTTGGTCTTGGCTTGCTTGCTGTTTGTGCTGATCTTCCGGGGGAGGGCCCTGTTGCCATCGTTCCCTAATGTCTTTGCCGTAGGTGGAATTGCCCTGCCCTTGTCGGTCCGGGTTAAGCAAGCTGCTCGGGTTTGCTCTCAGTAGCTTTTGTTCCCTGCAAGCTTGGAGGACCAGGGTGAAAATGGTGGCCTCCCAATCTCCGCCCGGAGGTGCCGAGAACTTGGGGCCCCACTCCTCAGTGCACCTCCAGAGAAAAGCAGTCAATCACTCCCGTGTCCCCGGTCTCCGGCCGCACTCCGTGCTCACCCAGCCTTTGACCGAGCGTTTCTATCTCTGGCACCCGACCCCACGTGGAGTCTCCAAACCCAGCAGATCCCTGCGGTGCACTCCCGCGCCGCTCCTCCCAGGGGATGAAGGGGAGTCTCCCTGATCTGCCACTTGTTGGGTGCCTGCTGTTGGAGCAGTGGCCCGACTGTCACCGATCACAGTTTATGGCAACCCCGAGCTGACAGCCCCTGCCTCGGCTCCGTCTCTGCAGCCCCTTCCCCACTCTGATACCCAGGAGCTCTGCTGCACTTAGGCACCCCCAGTCTTTTTGTGACCCCGAGGGTCCTGAGACCACACTGTCCCACGAGGGTTCCACCCCCAGCTTAGCCACTGGAGTGATGTCCCTCAGCGGAGCCGACTTCTAAATGTTCTGATTTTGTGCTCCACGGCTCTAGCACTTGCCAGAAGCGGCTGACGGAGGCCCCCTCCCCCGCCGTCTATCCTCCCGTATATCGCCTCGGATTCATTTCTCCGCACGTCCTACCTTCCAGTAAGTGGTCGTTTCTCTGTTCAGAGAGTTGTTGCTACTCTCTTCTTCGATCTCCTGTTGAGTTTGTAGGTGTTCAGAATGGTTTGATCGCTATTCAGCTGAATTCCTGAGACCGGCGGAAATCCAGGTCTCCTACTCCTCCGCCATCTTCCTCTGCCCCCCTTTAAATCATGTTTTGAAGAACATGGTTTATGTGTCATGGTAATAATA
>NW_027404077.1:0-2543 GCF_003265705.2 Callorhinus ursinus
GATGGCCTCTTTTTCTTTCTTTGTACCTTGCCTTATTCTTATTCTCACATTAGGATCCAAACAAACCCATCCCTTGCAGTTAGCTAATACCTCTTAAATCTCTTTGTCTATAGGTTCTCCATCCTCTCTTTAATTTTTTTGCTATTTCTTAGTTGATGATGTCAGAGTTTCCTATATTTTAAATATTGCTAATCACATCCCTGTGGTGCCATATAATGTGTATCTCTATAGGTTCAGTATTTTGGCTAGAAAACTCCACAAGTGGTGTCATCTATTTCCATCAAGAGGTATAAGATGTCTGGTAGTTTCTCTTTTTGTGATGCCAGTAGTCATTGTGGGTGACTGCATGGTTCGGTGATTGCATTGGAGGGTGAAAAATTGGGACACTGTGATTCTATCATCCTGTCATCATTATTGAGTGGGAATACTTCCATTTAAAGAGAAATCTCAAGTAAACCATTTGGTTACTCTGAGGTACAGTATAAAATAAAGGCAGGAAAATGCTGGATTCTTTCCCTTTATTTGCTGGTTTTCAGAATAGTGAGCGGGTTCCCCTCCATTCTTCAGAAGAAACCAGTTGCTGTTGTTACATCTTCTGTGCATGGTTTTAACAGAGCTGATGTCTTTCAATCCACTGTAGAGCCCTCTCTGGCTAGAGAGTCTCTTTAAGCAGGCCATCAAGCCCTCTGACATGACCCAGGAGCCTTTTTTTCTCATTTCCTTTGGAAAGATAAAATGATCCAGTATCTTCTTGTACATTCCCTGCCCCAGTTCTGGAATCAGCCATTTCTCTATGGAGCTCTGGCTTGTTTCAGTAGAAAATCTTGTTTAGTGATCACAGTACAGATGCTAGGAGCACCCGTGTTGCTAGACTGCTCCTGGTTTCTGGGATTGTTCAGTGGACAGAGGTAGGAAATGTGTGTTTTAAGAGAAGATGCATCAGGGGCACCTGGCTGGCTCAGTTGGTTAACCTTCTGCCTTCGGCTCAGGTTATGATTCCAGGGTCCTGGGATCGAGTCCTGCGTTAGCAGGGAGCCTGCTTCTTTGCCTCCTCCTTGCTCACGCTCTCTGTCTCTCTCTCAAATGGCTATCTCTATCCCTATCTCTGTCTCAAATAAATAAAATCTTTTAAAAAGAGGGAACATGCATCGGGAGACTATACCGATATTTCCAATTCAAATTTAGGGTTGCTGGTTTTTATTTAAATTCTTTTCTATTTTTCACTTGTTCTGTTAAGCTGAGTATCTTATTTACTGATGACATTAACATAATTCCTTGTGTCTTCATATAATTTACTTAACTAGCTTCCAAATAGAAATACCAATATAATAATTAACAATATAATTACTGAAAAGGAAATACATTTTATTTGATGTTCTTTTTTGTCCTTAACGTACATCCCACTAAGATATACATCCAAATGACTATTTTTTTATATTCACTTAATTCCTCTCTGCATGGCTTAAACCAGTGACTTAGTGCATAGGTTCATTTCATTTTGCTTTCGATTTTGAGGAAAGGTTACATTAAAAGCAAAATCTTACCACACCACAGGTAATAATTTCTTTAACATTTTAACATACATGATCCTTGTCATTAATGTACATGAATGTTATTACAAAAATTGAATCATGGTTACATAAGGCTTTGTATTTGCTTGATTCCCTCTGGAGTAGATCGTAAACCTCTTCCCATGTCATGAAAACATTTCTAAATTAATGTTTTAGCACCTTCATAGTATCCCATCATTTATATAAATTGTAGCTCTCTCAGCTAATCCTCTGTTGTTGACCATTTAAGGGGCTAACAATTTTTCACAATTTAAACAACACTGTGATGAATATCTTTGGAACCAAATGTGTTCACATATTCCCAAATTGCTGTTTTAGCATAAATTCCCATGAATGTATTCCCCAAGCCAAAAAATAAAATAATCATTTGAAGACTTTGCTTCATTCTGTGGAATCATTTTCCTAAGTGTTTGAGAGTTCTCATGTCCCTAAATTCTCGCCAACACTAGGGGTTGTAATTCACTTTTTAATTTGTCTAATTTGAAAAGTAATATAGCATATGATTGTTGATTATATAGACATTTCTTTAAATGGATGACTATAGGTATTCATTTGTTCACTTTTCAACAAAAATGTAATTCAGCTTTTACTATCTGCCATGCCTTGGACCGGGCACTGTCCCAACACACATTCCTCCCCTCCTCTGGCCCAGAGTCCAGAGGAGAAGAAAGACATTTGAATAAGTAGGGCTGGAAGGAGAAGTGCAAGGCATCCTGAGAGTGCATGGTGGGAGACCAAGCTAGACAGGGAGGTGGGGGTCAGGAAGGATATGGAAATTTACACTGAGGCCAAAACAATGAGTAAGCTGTAACTAGGGACAAGCAGGTGATGTGAAGGAAGCACCACCGAAAGAGAGAGCACAGCATGTGCAAAGATCCTGAGGTGTGTTTCATATCTTTTCTTAATATGCAAAGACCTCATCATCAGAGAGAATCTAAGCCTGCAGGATCCAATTTGTATGAAACAGAGATG
>NW_027404078.1:0-2542 GCF_003265705.2 Callorhinus ursinus
ACAAATTGTGTCATTTGGTTGAAGATTCAAGTTTGAAAATAACAATCCTTCCACTTTTGTGCTTTAGATTTTTTTTTACACTAATCTCTGTGCCAAATGTAGAGTTTGAACTCATGACCCCAGGAATCAAGAGCCACATGCTCTATGGACTGAACCATCCAGGTGCCCCACTTTTGTACTTTAGAACAATTCTCAAAACACATTATGTTGCTCCCAGCTCATAACTGTTCAGTTAATTTTTTCTTCTCAAAATAACTTAGAGGAAGAGATTCATTTACTTATGTAATATATATATATAGATATTCAATATATATCTATATCTATATCTATATCTATATGTATATCTATATCTATCTATCTATATATATATATATATATTCAAAAACAGAACTCATCCAGTTTCTCCCATGTTCATGGTGGGAAAAACTAGTCCAACCCAACAGATATAGCAAAACATCTGTGTCCTGTTTTGGCTTCTCTGTTTTAAGGGACCAGAGAAAATCCTTTGTAGTTTTCATTGTGGTTTCAACATAACAATACCAAATGTCCTTTTCTTCCTCCGATCTTGATCCAGCATCCAACATTGATCATTTATATTCAAAAAATGAGCTTTCCAGAGCTTTGCAGTTTCCCTTCTTCAGACACTGCCAAGCAGATTTCCCTCCCTGGAGCATGTGGTCTGACCGTGGGAGACGACTATAGCACACGTGCACCCGGGCCCACTTCGTGGCCACACCCTCGACTCCTCCTCCAGATACCAGCATCCCAGGGCCTGACTGCATCTCTCGTGCCTGTGGCCCAGACCTGGCTGGATGCAGGCCTAAATGATTTAACGTGTATCTGTTTTTCTTTCATCATTTGCCTTTGGTGTCATATCTGAGTCATTGCCAAATCCAAAGTCACAGAGGTTAACTCTTTTTTAGCCTCTCTGTTTAGGTCTGTGATCCACTTGCAGTTCATGGTATGAGAAATAGGCCCAACTTCTTTTCTTTTTAAGTGGATATCCAGTGGTCTCAGCAATATTTCAATTCATTGTTTCCCCGTTGAATTGTCTTGTTGTCCTTGTTGGAGACCAGCTGACCCTACATGTAAAGGCTTGTTTCTAGACTGAGTTCTATCATTGATCCACGTGTGGACCCTATGGCAGTACGACACCATCTTCATTTCCATAGCTTTGTAGTAAGCTTTGCACTCAGGTAGTGGGAGTCAACCAACTTTATTCTTCTTTTTCAAGATTGTTGGCTATTCTGGGTCCCTTGCATTTCTATATGAATTTCAGGATTAACTGGCCGGTTTCTGCACAAGAACCAGCTGGGATTTTGATAGAAATTGGACTGAACCTGGAGCAGTTTTGCCATCCTAGCAATGTAATTATTAGTGTGGTGTAAAAACACTTAAATCTGCTGTTTTAATTTTTGTGTTACTTGTTACCTCTGTTGGTCATTTCTTTTTCCCCCCCTGCCTCCTGTAGGTTACCTGAATATTACTTCATAATTCCATTGTGACTTACCTACACTGTTGTGAATGTAAGTCCTTACATACATTCTTCATCGGACACTCTAGGTATTACGTTGTATATGCATAATTGGTCACAGTGTGCTGGTGTTGACATTTTTTTAAAGATTTTATCTATTTATTTGACAGAGAGACACAGCGAGAGAGGGAACACAAGCAGGGGAGTGGGGGAGGGAAAAGCAGGCTTCCCACAGAGCAGGGAGCCCGATACGTGGCTTGATCCCAGGACCCTGGGATCATGACCTGAGCCAAAGTCAGCCGCTTAATGGATGAGCCACCCAGGCACCCCTGGTGTTGACATTTTACCCAATTGAGCGGTGTGTAGAAACCTAACCACTGTCTTTATGTCTGTTTACCCTACCAGATTCATATAATCCTCTGTAAGTTAATTATCTTAACTTCATTTACCTATTTGAGAACCACATCAATTTTGTAATTTTTACTTCAAGTGCCATACATATTTTAGCCAGCTCAAAAGAAAAAAGCAAGTGCATTTTATTTCCCTATATTTGTACTCTTTCTGTTTCTCTACCCTCCTTCCTCATGTTCTAGGATTCCTGCCCTTATCAGGTCCTTTCTGATCCATCGACTTCTTCAAGACATTCTTTTAGGGCAGCAATTTCTTTGTGGGTTTTCTTCCTCCGAGAATAACTCAATTTCTTCTTTATTCCTGAAGAAAAGTTTCACTCATTGTGGAATTTTGAACTGACAGTTCTTTTCTTTGAGCCCTGAAAACCATTGCGCCATTCTTTGGCGCAAAACCATTCTTTCTGGCTCCGTGGTTGCTGACAAGAAGTGCGCTGCCATTCAAATTGGTTTTCTCCTGTAGGTGAGGTCTCTCATGCCACTGTCAAGGTCTTTTCTTTGTTTAACATAACTTCACGGTAATTTCTTTGGTTTTATGCTGTGGGGGTCTGATTAGGTTGTTTTTTTTTTTTTAACTCTGTGGGCTTATTTATGTCTTTTTGCCTAACTTGGGAAATGTTCAGCCATTATTTGTTTGAGTCCTTTTCCAGCCCCACACTCT
>NW_027404079.1:0-2540 GCF_003265705.2 Callorhinus ursinus
CCTCTCCTGTTATCTTCTTCTTTTTCTTTTTTCTTAAAATATGTTGCATTATTTGTTTCAGAAGTACAGATCTGTGATTCAACAGTCTTGCACAATTCACAGCGCTCACCGTAGCACATACCCTCCCCAATGTCTATCACCCAGCCACCCCATCCCTCCAACCCCCAACCACTCCAGTAACACTCAGTTTGTTTCCTGAGATTAAGAATTCCTCATATCAGTGAGGTCATGTGATACATGTCTTTCTCTGATTGACTTATTTCACTCAGCATAACACCCTCCAGTTCCATCCACGTCGTTGCAAATGGCAAGATCTCATTCCTTTTGATGGCTGCATAATATTCCATTGTGTATATATACCACTTCTTCTTTATCCATTCATCTGTCGATGGACATCTTGGCTCTTTCCACAGTTTGGCTATTGTGGACATTGCTGCTATAAACATTGGGGTACACGTACCCCTTCGGGTCCCTACATTTGTATCTTTGTGGTAAATACCCAGTAGTGCAATTGCTGGATCGAACGGTAGCTCTAATTTCAACTGTTTGAGGAACCTCCATACTGTTTTCCAGAGGGGTTGCACCAGCTTGCATTCCCACCAACAGTGTAGGAGGGTTCCCCTTTCTCCACATCCCCGCCAACATCTGTCGTTCCCTGACTTGTTAATTTTAGCCATTCTGACGGGTGTGAGGTGGTATCTCATTGAGGTTTTGATTTGGATTTCCCTGATGCCGAGCGATGTTGAGCACATTTTCATGTGCCTGTTGGCCATTTGGATGTCTTCTTTGGAGAAATGTCTGTTCATGTCTTCTGCCCATTCTTGATTGGATTATTTGTTCTTTGGGTGTTGAGTTTGATAAGTTCTTTATAGATTTTGGATACTAGCCCTTTATCTGATATGTCATTTGCAAATATTTTCTCCCATTCTGTCGGTTGTCTTTTGGTTTTGTGGACTGTTTCTTTTGCTGCGCAAAAGCTTTTTATCTTGATGAAATCCCAATAGTTCATTTTTGCCCTGGCTTCCCGTGCCTTTGGCGATGTTTCTAGGAAGAAGTTGCTGCGGCTAAGGTCGAAAAGGTTGCTACCTGTGTTCTCCTTTAGGATTTGGATGGACTCCTGTCTCACGTTTAGGTCTTTCAACCATTTGGAGTCTATTTTTGTGTGTGGTGTAAGGAAATGGTCCAGTTTCATTCTTCTGCATGTGGCTGTCCAATTTTCCCAACACCATTTGTTGAAGAGACTGTCTTTTTGCCATTGGACATTCTTTCCTGCTTTGTCAAAAATATGTTGACCATAGAGTTGAGGGTCCATTTTTGGGCTCTCGATTCTGTTCCACTGATCTATGTGTCTGTTTTTGTGCCAGTACCAAACTGTCTTGATGATGACAGCTTTGTAATAGAGCTGGAAGTCCGGAAGTGTGATGCCGCCGGCTTTGCTTTTCTTTTTCAGTATTCCTCTGGCTATTCTGGGTCTCTTCTGGGTCCATACAAATTTTAAGATTATTTGTTCCATTTCTTTGAAAAAAGTGGATGGTATTTTGATGGGGATTGCATTGAATGTGTAGATTGCTCTAGGTAGCATTGACATCTTCACAATGTTGATTCTCCCAATCCATGAGCATGGAACGTTTTTCCATTTCTTTGTGTCTTCTTCAATTTCTTTCATGAGTATTTTATAGTTTTCTGAGTACAGATCCTTTGCCTCTTTGGTTAGATTTATTCCTAGGTATCTAATGGTTTTGGGTGCAATTGTAAATGGGATAGACTCCTTGATTTGTCTCTCTTCTGTCTTGTTGTTGGTGTATAGGAATGCCACTGATTTCTGTGCATTGATTTTATATCCTGCTACTTTACTGAATTCCTGTATGAGTTCTAGCAGTTTTGGGGTGGAGTCTTTTGGGTTTTCCACATACAGTATCATATCATCTGCAAAGAGTGAGAGTTTGACTTCCTCTTTGCCGATTTGGATGCCTTTGATTTCTTTTTGTTGTCTGATTGCTGTGGCTAGGACTTCTAATACTATGTTGAATAGCAGTGGTGAGAGTGGACATCCCTGCCGCGTTCCTGACCTTAGGGGAAAAGCTCTCAGCCTTTCCCCATTGAGAATGATATTCGCTGTAGGTTTTTCATAGATGGCTTTTATGATATTGAGGTATGTACCCTCTATCCCTATACTCTGAAGAGTTTTGATCAAGAAAGGATGTTGTACTTTGTCAAATGCTTTTTCTGCATCTATTGAGAGGATCATATGATTCTTGTTCTTTCTTTTGTTAATGTATTGTATCACGTTGATTGATTTGCGGATGTTGAACCAGCCTTGCAGCCCAGGAATAAATCCCACTTGGTCATGGTGAATAATCCTTTTAATGTACTGTTGGATCCTATTGGCTAGTATTTTGGTGAGAATTTTTGCATCCATGTTCATCAAGGATATTGGTCTGTAATTCTCTTTTTTGATGGGGTCTTTGTCTGGTTTTGGGATCAAGGTAATGCTGGCCTCATAAAATGAGTTTGGAAGTTTCCCTTCCATTTCTATTTTT
>NW_027404080.1:0-2540 GCF_003265705.2 Callorhinus ursinus
TGGAATGACAGGGATTCTGTGTGAGGAATGCAGGAAGGCATGAAAGTGCAGCTTGCCGCCACTGGAGGCAGTGGTGAGCTATAGTCGGTCACTCCACCAGAAGCAGGGACAGTGCACTAACTACCTGGTATAGTGACAGAACAGGTCTGTGAGATTATGTCTCTTTTCCTTTATTAACTCTGGTCTTCATTCACCTGAAAGTGAGCCAATACTCTTTTTTTAAGAGTAAGATAGGCAGGTAGTTGAGGTTCAATAACTTGCCCAAGGTCACAGTGTTTTAAACCTTCTGTAACCTTCTGTTTGCTTCCTGGAGTCCAGAGTCTCTCATGTTTCTTCTCCCTATCTGATATCTTCCCATTCACTTTTTCCTCCCTTCCCCTTGGTCCTCCGCACTATTCCTTATGTTCCACATATGAGTGAAACCATATTTAATAGTCTTTATCTTCTTGACTTCTTTCACTTAGCATAATCCCCTCCAGTTCCATCCATGTCAATGCAAATGGTGGGTATTCATCCTTTCTGATGGCTGAGGATATATGCCATTGTATACGTGGAGCACATCCTCCTTATCCATTTGTCTGTGAAGGGCATTTCAGCTCCTTCCACAGTTTGGCTATTGTAGACATTGCTGCTATGAACATTGGGGTGCAGGTGCTCCTTCTTTTCACTACCTCTGTATCTTTGGGGTAAATACCCAGTAGTGCAAATGCTGTGTCGTAGGCTAGCTGTATTTTCAACTTTTTAAGGAACCTCCATACTGTGTGCCAGAGCGGCTGCACCAGTTTGCATTCCCATCTACAGTGCAGGAGGGTTCCTTTTTCTCTGCATCCTCGCCAATACTTGTTTCCTGCCTTGATAGTTTTACCATTCTAACTGGTGTAAGGTGGTATCTCATTGTGGTTTTGGTTTGTATTTCCTTGATGGCAAGTGATGTTGAACCTTTTTTCATGTGTCGGTTGGCCATTTGCATGTCTTCTTTGGAGAAATGTCTGTTCATGTCTTCTGCCCATTTCTGGACTGGATTATTTGTTTTATGGGTGGTGAGTTTGATAAGTTATTTATAGATCGTGGATACCAGCCCTTTATCTGTAATGACCTTTGCAAATATCTTCTCCCATTCCGTGGGTTGTCTCTTCGTTTTGTTGACTGTTTCCTTTGCTGTGCAGAAGGTTTTTATCTTGATGAATTCCCAAAAGTTCATTTTTGCTTTTGTTTCCCTTACCTTTTGAAATGTGTCTTGAAAGAATTTGCTGTGTCCCCTATGAAAGAAGTTACTGCTTGTGTTCTCCTCTAGGATTTGGATGGATTCCTGTCTCTCCTTGAGGTCTTTCATCCATTTTGAGTTTATCTTTGTGTATGATGTCAGAGAATGGTCCACTTTCATTCTTCTGCATGTGGCTGTCCATTTGTCCGAGCAATATTTATTGAAGAGACTGTGTTTTTCCATTGGATGTTCTTTCCCGCTTTATCAAAGAGTAGTTGACCATAGAGTCGAGGGTCCATTTCTGGGTTCTCTATTCTGTTTCATTGATCTATGTGTCTGTTTTTGTGCCAGTACCATGATGTCTTGATGATCACATTTGTAATGTAGCTTGAAGTCAGCCAGTGTGATGCCCCCAGATTTGGTCTTCTTTTTCAACATGATTTCTTGGTACTAAGGTTAAAGGTGTTTTGCCTCAAGTTCTTCCCTTTAATAGTAATTATAATGATAATGGTAATTGTTACCTTTTACCATCCATGGGGTCTTATCCTGGGCTCCCATGGAAGATATCCTTTAACATTTTACCAAGCTCATCACATCTGGGTAAAACCTCAAAGCATGGGCCCTGTTTCATCCCCAAACACATATTGTGCATCTGTTTGAGAAGAAAAAGATAACCAAAAAATTCCATTGCAAACATAAAGATAAGAAAAACAAAAGAACCCCTCTGGTTTCCATAAGATTCAAGTCATACTGACTTGCACAAAATGAAAAAAATAAGAAAAATCTGTAACTTTCAGTAATGTTCTTCCTCATGATGATGTGTAACTCTGAATGTAAAACAACACAGAACAAATATATAAACCTGCCCCAAATGATCCTTCCCTGGAGCACTCGCTTCTTGCGAAGATTGTGTCTCCCAGGCCGCTGTCCTGAGGTGGGTTTGAATAAAACTCTTCATTTCTCGCTAAACTGTTTAAGGAATGGGAGACAAGTGAATTGAAAGAGCAGTGTTGATGCTGTCACGGTGCTCAGTGTCCAGTGAGCGCAGATTTGAAGATTGGACTTGGAAGTGTTGATGTTCAACGAGCATATTGTCCGAGTTTCCAGCACATGGAATCACCTGGCTGGTGTGCCTAATCGGGCCACTTCCTGCCTTTCTAAGGGCAGCTTGAAAGTGGCTTGAAACCCTTGGACATTTGTGGAGTGGTCTGGATGGGACACCTGTATGGGCCAGTGTAGACACCACCCAGGGAATTCCAGAGCTAATGATGAGCACATTTCTGAGGTTGGAGTTTGCTTCTCTGTGAGAAGCATTGAGCTTGAGTGGAAAGAAGTT
>NW_027404081.1:0-2539 GCF_003265705.2 Callorhinus ursinus
CACAAAGGGCAAAAGCACTGCTCACAACCCAAGGCCAGAGAAAGGTTTCACCTGACTCTGGTCCAAACCATGCTCCAAGTCACTGGGTTCCACAGGGACGGAGACCAAACACATGCAAGTCCAAGGCGGAAGGAGAGGCACGCAGGGAATATGTGTGAGAGATGTGGAGCTCCCGGGTAAGGACTCCAGCAAAGGAAACCCTATGGAGGCAGCGCTGGTCACCCTCAGACCGGCAGGTGTCTGGTCTGGGGAGAACGTGAGGAAGCGGAGGTCCAATGCAGGTCCCCTGGAGAGAAGGTTGATGGGCACCCCTGTCTGGGAGAACAGTGAGCAGCACCCATCCCAGGCCACAGGTGCACCCATCACCTGGTATGCTCAGCCTCAGACTCGCCCCTGGAAACTCTGGCTCGGTTTTTCACAGATGTATTTTCAGGAGTGTTCATCACAGCAGTGGTGGAGAGAGCAGGGAATGGAACAACATTAATGCCCAAGGAGAGGGATCGGATCCATTGTCCCAGTCCTCATGATAGAATGCCCTGTAGCTCCTGTCACATTGTCGTTTGGGGCAGAGGATCCGGGAAGCCCCTCCTGAGATCCCCTCCTGCCACGCTCTTCCTGACAACATTGAGAATTGTTTGAGGAGGAGAGGGAGAGGATCCAGGATGACAGCGGGCCCAAGGAGAAGGAAAGTCAGCACTGGGAGGACAGTTGGACATGTCCTGAGCCACCATCCAGGGCCCGGGCTGGGATGCATTTGGATTTTACCCCAAGTAATGGCTCCCGAGGTATGGATCCAGTTTCTGTGGTTTCATTACCTCCCTCCCTGCATCATTTATTCACTCCCTCATTCATTCCCCCCTCTCTCTCCTTCCCCTCCACCCCTCCCTCCCTCCCTGCCTCCCTCCCTCCCTTCTACCCCTCCCATCCTACCTTCCCTCCTCCCTCTCTCCCCTCCCTCTCCGGATCCTGCCTCCCTTCCATCCTCCCTTCCCTCCTCCCTCTCTTTCCCTCTCTCCCATCCTCCCTCATTCAGCAGAGGATCTGGGGTCCCTGCTGTGTACTGAGCACTGGGGCTTCATCAGTGAGCATCCCCCAAACCACATGGTCATGTCCACTGTGGGAGGTGTCGGGGGCAGTCCTCAGGGCTAGAAGTGGTGATGAGTACCAGGATTCTGCTCCTGAAAACAGGTCAGTTGCACAAAGAAAAGAATGGAGAGACCCATCCTTAGCACTTCCTCTAGAAAAATCTAGTCCTGAAAAGTGATGAAAAGTAATTATATCCTTGACTTCATGCGATGTGAGTTCTAATGGCAGGTACACACTAAATCCTAGAACCAACAAAGAGTAAAACATCCAGTATTGACTGGGATGTTGTGATCCAACTTTTCTGACCAAATGACAGCATGTCAGCCAACATCTCCAAGGCCTCTGAGTTTTCCCAAGAGCCTCTGTGATCCTTTGGTCCTTCCATCGACCTCCTTGGGAAGCTCTGTCTTGTCATCTGCCTTGTCTCCTGCCTCTTCTGGGACCTTCCATAGCTTCCCCCTCCCCCCACCAGGGCTGCCCTCACCAGGATTCCCCATGCCCCTTGGCTGGGCGCCGGGATCCCACACTGGGCCCCATGAGCCCAGTGCCTTGTGCAAATCCCGTGCGCTCCCTCTGGAGTCACTTGGCATCTCCCTTGCAGCGGCCTGCATCTTCCTGCGCTGGGTCTCCTCTGAGCAGTCTGTGAGGCTGCACTGTGCCCATGTCACGGGCATGGAAGTGAGAGTCCAGAAGGTCCAGACGACCTGCTCCCAGTCTCAGCATATGGAGCCTGGGCAGGGAGTGGTCCCTGAGCGGAGGAGTACTTGGGCCCAGGGAGCGTGAGGGAGGATGTGGTACAGTGAGCCCACAGGAGGAGAGTGAGCAATGTATGGGCCTGGTGCTCAGACCTGCTGGGAGACCACATCGCACTGGCTCTGTCCCCAGGGCTGGAGGTTGTCAGGGTATACACCCTCCCAGGTTGCAGGCTGGCAGGGACTGGCAGGAGAAGAGGCACATGGTGCAGGACAGAGCTCTCAGGTAGAGAGGAGGGGGCAGTTGTTCCCCCAGCAGCTGGAGGAACTCGGGGTAGTCACCCTCTCAGGCTGCAGGCTGGCAGTGACTGGCAGGACAGGAGGCACCTGGTGCAGGAGAGAGCTCTCAGGCAGAGAGGAGGGGGCAGGTGTTCCCCCAGCAGCTGGAGGAACTCAGGGTAGCCACCCTCCGAGGCTGCAGGCTGGCAGGGACTGGCAGGAGAGGAGGCATCTGGTGCAGGACAGAGCCCTCTTCAGAGAGGAGGGGGCAGGAGCTCCCCCAGCAGCAGGGGCACTTGGGCAGGCTGAGGGGGCATCAGTGGACAGCAGTGCCTGCAGCTGGGGTCTCCACAGAGACCCTCTCCTGAGGCTCAGCCCAAGCTTGTCTGATGGCCTTTATCCCCCAAATACAAAGTCTGGCCCAGGACCTCCCCCAAGCCCCAACCCCTAATCCTTTATTCTCAGCTCAAGTGACAACAAAT
>NW_027404082.1:0-2539 GCF_003265705.2 Callorhinus ursinus
CAAAACAATTATGTTACTAAACATGTCCGGATCCCCAGCGCTGGCCTGACTCTGTGGAAACTTCCGCCATGCCATTCCACCCCCCAGGGGTGGTTTCAGTGGTCCTAATCTTGAGGAAAGCAGTTGGTCGTAGGATGAATCCTGCCCATGAACCCGGTAGTGCCATCTGATGGCGCGGTCTTTGCAACCCTGGGAACCATGGCGAGCATAGATGTTAAAGGACAATAGAGCTTCATGGTAAAAGCTCCTTGTCATGTGATAAATCAGGGAAAGATTGATATCAGGTAAGGAAATTATGTCAATTCTGAACCCTGCAGGTGTGGAGAAACGAGTAAGGAGAGGATGTAACGATAGCTTTGATCCTACTGTACATTTGTTATCATGGAAAAGTGTTTCCTGTGTCAGGATAAATCGTATGAGGGGACAGATCAGAGGAGGATGGCCACATGGGCAGGTGATTTCAAATCACACCCAAGGGGCGCCTGGTGGCTGTCGTTAAGCGTCTGCCTTCGGCTCAGGTCATGGTCCCAGGGTCCTGGGATCAAGCCCCGCATCGGGCTCCTGCTCTGCGGGAAGCCTGCTTCTCCCTCTCCCACTCCTTCTGCTTGCGTTCCTTCTCTCACTGTGTCTCTCTTTGTCAAATAAATAAATAAAATCTTTAAAAAAAACCTAAAATCACAGCCAATATTGGGCTTTATCTGACAAAAGCAATTATATCTCACAGACAAGAAATTGGAGAAATGCAAGATCGGCTACAGAAGGCAGAGCTCAACTTCAAACTCAAGGTAACCTAGGTTCTGCCCCTACATACTGGCCCCTTCGTGCCTCCTGCAGGTGATGGAAGTGGCCCTTAGATCCCTGAACATGGGCTCTTGGTGAATCGATTTTTCAGGTCGCAGCTCATGAGAGAAGTGCTCTAGATAATTGGGTAAGTGTTTTCTTTTTCTTCCTCTTTGTTTGGGGCACAGTCCGGCACAACTGAGGGTGGATGTGTTTTCCTCCCCCAGGTGAAGGCTCGGTTTTGGGAGAGGAAGATAGTGCAGCAGAGCAGGGAGAACGCCTACATGAAACACAGGTGTGCGAGTTTGACGTGCCTTTTTATGGGTGTCCTGAGGGGTCAAGGCTAAGCTGTTTAGTGTCTGGTAGAAGACATGGTGTTGTAATTCTTATAGACGTCCATTCTTTTTCTGTATTCAAGACTGCACATGATGAGGAGAGACACGCCTCCTGAGGGATCCATGAGGCAGGAACCGATGCCGGGAAGATCCGAGATATGGAACCGTGTGCAGAGAGGTAGGGAGCAAGCTGTGAATTGCAGCAGCCTGATTTCTGCTGGGAAAGCACTTGATGTCCTCCCTCTTCTTGTGGGTGATCGTTGTGTGTCCTAGAGGGAATCACAGGCACTACCTAAGTACAGCAGGTTGTCTGAAAGCGTGATGGGAGGGTGCTTTCCTCAGGTGCCTACTGGAGCTCACACCCCTCCCCTGACTGCAGACCCCCACCCCCACCCCCTCCACCATCCCCCTACTGAAGAGCTGAGCCTGGAGGAGTTGTGAGCCTGAGCTCCCTTCCCACCTTGACGCAATGGTGAAGCCATTTGAAAAAAAAAATAAGACTGTTTGAGAAAAATGACATTTACGCCTTATGGAGATTCTTTTATTTTTGTTTTATTTGTAATCTACAGTACTATATTCATCAATGAAATTCGTGCAATTTACTCCTCTAATGTTATCGGTATAATGCCACAGCTTTACTTCTCAATCCGCCTGTTTTTTTCTTTGCTCCTGACTGTACGATTAGTCTACTCCAATTCTTCTCTTCAATATTTACGTAATAGCCAGTCACACATGCTAGGCCTCATCTAGAGACCGAAAGATTGCACCATTAACTGGCGGCCTGAGGAAAGAATGTATGCCGTTCGTGTTGCGTGTTTTTTGATATCACTCACTCAAGGGTATTCTCACTTAGATTTTTAATCTATGAAGAAAAAGTGATTTTTTTTGGATTTGTATTCAGCACCCCAATTTCAGTATTAATTTCCAGCCAGTTGTACCCCAATCTGTCCACTGTTGATTGATTACTTATGGAAACACTGGAACCAGGGTCCTGGAGTGTCTCCCGCAAGAGTCAGGTGACTGGTATCTCTCTTAGCAAAGAAGTCGCTTGAGTCATGTGGAGAAACCCTCTCTTCAGATCAGGGACCCGAGTGTGGGAAAGAGTGTGAGATGGAGGAAGAAGGCACGGAGGGTATGCAAACCACAATCAACCTCCATCCTTTGTCCCCTCCAGAATCTAGACCGGTTCCCAGGATGAACAGCAGCACCAGCCCGAAAAAGGACCCCGAGATGGCTACGGTAAATGCGACGGGCGTTTTCAGTTGTGCCTGTTTCTGGAAGTTACTCCTGTAGGGACAGCACCCTGTCTTGGCCTTGTGGCTTTTGGGTGTGTTCTGTGATCTATCTGAGACATCCTTCCCCTTTCAGAATGCAAGCTGTTTACCCAGGAGCCTCCAGGCTTCCTCATTAGGGGTCCTCAGCTT
>NW_027404083.1:0-2539 GCF_003265705.2 Callorhinus ursinus
GGTGTTCATTTGGAAGAGTAATTTCGCTTTTCCAAAAATGTCAAAGTCATTAGTCTACTTTAGAATGAAGATAATGACTACTTAAAAAACAAGTGCGTGTTTCACCTTATCCCAGAAATTGAAGGAGGTGTGCCGGCCATAGCTCAGACGACCTACTTATCCCCACCTGACAGCACTTATCTGCTCTGGATCCAGGAGACTCAATGTTTTGAACATCAGCCTGGAGTCAGTGATGCAGCTTTTCACAGGATGACTGTGTTCAGAGAAACAGCAGGTCCATTTGGCACAGTGTCATCTTCATGTCAGGACTGGAGGTCAAAATTCTCATGAACCCCAAACTTCCGGGGATTTCCTCTTTTCTCTAGTTGACACAGGGTTAGGGTTAGAGTCAGGGTACGGGTTAGGGCAGGGTATATGTTTAGGTTACGGGTTAGGGTACGGGTAGTGTTAGGGTACGGGTTAGGGTACGGGTTAGGGTCCGGGTTAGGGTTAGGGGGTAGGGTATGCTTTAGAGTTAGGGTATGGGTTAGGGTACTGATTAGGGTACACTTTAGGGGTTAGGGTTAGGGTACGGGTTAGTGTACGGGTTAGGGAACTGCTTAGGGTTAGGGTACGGTTTATGGTTAGAGTTAGGGTAAGGGTTAGGGTACGGTTTTGGGTTAGGGTTCGTGTTAGAGGTAGGGTTAGTGGTTAGTGTTAGGGTACGGGTTAGGGTTAGGGTACGGGTTAGGGTACGGGGTGGGATAGGTTTAGGTACCTCTACACGTGTTCCGTGCCTGCTATCACAGGAGGCTGGTGCATACTTGGCAATGCAAGGATGAGCCAGGGGCTGGGCTTGGCATGGAACACAGTTCTGAGGGGCTTGAATCTGCTCTGGGGTCCAGGCAAAGCCACCCCTCTCCTGCCTGTGTCTTAGCGCACGTGGGAAGTTAGTAATGAACTAATTTTGTCTTGTCCTCTCATAACACAGAATTCCAGGGGCTCCCATTAGGGTTAGGCTCACGTCCCTGGGCCTAGTCTGTGCCCATGTCCTGGGCAGTCCCCACAGTGGCTCCTGGCACCCCGGAGTCCTGGTCACACATCCCTGTGGAATCCCCTCCCCTCCAGGGTGGATGGCCTATGTGACGGCGCTCTCAGGAATAGAATGGCACAAAAGGCCGGGATGTCATTTCCAAGCTGATGGAGTCTGTGACTTCTCCTGGTTCCCTCTATCCTATGTTCATTCTCTGTCTCCTTCTCTGTCTCTGTGTCTGTGTCTCTCCCAGGAGCAGGATCTGTGGGTTCCATGGGCGATGTGAGAAACCTCAGAAGCCTCCCTTTCCCTGGTTCCCTCTCCGGTCCTGGTGCTCCATTCCTTCCTAAGGCCTCCTCACCAAGACCAGAGCAGTGATTCTGAAACCTCTTCCACATGGGGACCCTGAGGCTGCAACAAGGAGGGCCCTGACCTTGGTCTCCAGACTGGTGGCCCAGTGCTCTGCCACGTTCTGCGTACATAGGTCCTCAGCCCCCCAAGCCCCGAGTCTGTCCTCTGCTGAGAAGGACCTTGAGGGGGTAGAAAATATTTTCTGAAGACTGGGATCACAGGGGGTTGGGGATGGAGATCCGAGGCCAACAGGCTCTTCTACAAGCCTGTGGGACCCTTGGGACACTGCATCTCTGCACCCCAAGTGACAGCAGAGTAAGCTGAGGCCTTTTGTGCTATAGCCCTCTGGACTTGGGGGTGGGTATCTCTTCCTACTCCCAAGTGCCCAGGGTGGTCGTGGACACCGGAACCCAGACCCTGTCTTTTCCCAGTGCCCTGGCAACACCCTGGGCCCCTTGGAGACCCTTGACCATCAGCCTGGCCTGTCTCCCCTCCACAAGCTCTGGATCCGGGTCCTTGCCAGGAGTCCTGATGCCCTGCCCCATGGCCCAGCTGTCTCCAACCACTTTCTTCTTTCCCCCTTCTCCCCTACCTCGCTCCCAGGATGTCCTCCCCTTCTGACCCCCAGCTGGGCAATCAGAGTGGTGTGTGTGGGTGGTTTTGCAGGGGCGCATGCCTCTACATGCCTGGGGTTGCCAAGGTCATGTCCCCACATGGGACATGGAGTGTAGCTATCCCCGAGGATCTGAGGGGCTTTCACCCCCAAATCGAACCTCATCGGATCATTGGGCCTGGCATAGGACGGAGAGCAGCCCTGCTCCTTAGGCTCTTCACACCTCATTTGTCTTGGGCCAGTTCCAGCCTCTCTTGACCCAGGTTCCCAACTGTCCCTGAGGGTTGGACATGGAAACCCTTGAACGTGGCTGCTCCTCCAGGGGTAGGTGGGGGACAGGTCCACCAGGAACGCAGGCCTCCCCACCGAGGGGGCCAGCCAGGTGTGTCATGGCCAGGTGTGCGAAGGGGACCTGCACGCAGCACCTGTATGGTGAACCAGCCCTACAGCGGATGTATACGAGACCCATGGCTCTGCACCTGACCGGTCCCCCACATTCCCTCACCACCGCCAACTGCTCTGTGGCCCCAAAGTCCACTGGGCCCCACTATCACACCCACCCT
>NW_027404084.1:0-2539 GCF_003265705.2 Callorhinus ursinus
CACAAAGGGCAAAAGCACTGCTCACAACCCAAGGCCAGAGAAAGGTTTCACCTGACTCTGGTCCAAACCATGCTCCAAGTCACTGGGTTCCACAGGGACGGAGACCAAACACATGCAAGTCCAAGGCGGAAGGAGAGGCACGCAGAGAATATGTGTGAGAGATGTGGAGCTCCCGGGTAAGGACTCCAGCAAAGGAAACCCTATGGAGGCAGCGCTGGTCACCCTCAGACCGGCAGGTGTCTGGTCTGGGGAGAACGTGAGGAAGCGGAGGTCCAATGCAGGTCCCCTGGAGAGAAGGTTGATGGGCACCCCTGTCTGGGAGAACAGTGAGCAGCACCCATCCCAGGCCACAGGTGCACCCATCACCTGGTATGCTCAGCCTCAGACTCGCCCCTGGAAACTCTGGCTCGGTTTTTCACAGATGTATTTTCAGGAGTGTTCATCACAGCAGTGGTGGAGAGAGCAGGGAATGGAACAACATTAATGCCCAAGGAGAGGGATCGGATCCATTGTCCCAGTCCTCATGATAGAATGCCCTGTAGCTCCTGTCACATTGTCGTTTGGGGCAGAGGATCCGGGAAGCCCCTCCTGAGATCCCCTCCTGCCACGCTCTTCCTGACAACATTGAGAATTGTTTGAGGAGGAGGGGGAGAGGATCCAGGATGACAGCGGGTCCAAGGAGAAGGAAAGTCAGCACTGGGAGGACAGTTGGACATGTCCTGAGCCACCATCCAGGGCCCGGGCTGGGATGCATTTGGATTTTACCCCAAGTAATGGCTCCCGAGGTATGGATCCAGTTTCTGTGGTTTCATTACCTCCCTCCCTGCATCATTTATTCACTCCCTCATTCATTCCCCCCTCTCTCTCCTTCCCCTCCACCCCTCCCTCCCTCCCTGCCTCCCTCCCTCCCTTCTACCCCTCCCATCCTACCTTCCCTCCTCCCTCTCTCCCCTCCCTCTCCGGATCCTGCCTCCCTTCCATCCTCCCTTCCCTCCTCCCTCTCTTTCCCTCTCTCCCATCCTCCCTCATTCAGCAGAGGATCTGGGGTCCCTGCTGTGTACTGAGCACTGGGGCTTCATCAGTGAGCATCCCCCAAACCACATGGTCATGTCCACTGTGGGAGGTGTCGGGGGCAGTCCTCAGGGCTAGAAGTGGTGATGAGTACCAGGAATCTGCTCCTGAAAACAGGCCAGTTGCACAAAGAAAAGAATGGAGAGACCCATCCTTAGCACTTCCTCTAGAAAAATCTAGTCCTGAAAAGTGATGAAAAGTAATTATATCCTTGACTTCATGCGATGTGAGTTCTAATGGCAGGTACACACTAAATCCTAGAACCAACAAAGAGTAAAACATCCAGTATTGACTGGGATGTTGTGATCCAACTTTTCTGACCAAATGACAGCATGTCAGCCAACATCTCCAAGGCCTCTGAGTTTTCCCAAGAGCCTCTGTGATCCTTTGGTCCTTCCATCGACCTCCTTGGGAAGCTCTGTCTTGTCATCTTCCTTGTCTCCTGCCTCTTCTGGGACCTTCCATAGCTTCCCCCTCCCCCCACCAGGGCTGCCCTCACCAGGATTCCCCATGCCCCTTGGCTGGGCGCCGGGATCCCACACTGGGCCCCATGAGCCCAGTGCCTTGTGCAAATCCCGTGCGCTCCCTCTGGAGTCACTTGGCATCTCCCTTGCAGCGGCCTGCATCTTCCTGCGCTGGGTCTCCTCTGAGCAGTCTGTGAGGCTGCACTGTGCCCATGTCACGGGCACGGAAGTGAGAGTCCAGAAGGTCCAGACGACCTGCTCCCAGTCTCAGCATATGGAGCCTGGGCAGGGAGTGGTCCCTGAGCGGAGGAGTACTTGGGCCCAGGGAGCCTGAGGGAGGATGTGGTACAGTGAGCCCACAGGAGGAGAGTGAGCAATGTATGGGCCTGGTGCTCAGACCTGCTGGGAGACCACATCGCACTGGCTCTGTCCCCAGGGCTGGAGGTTGTCAGGGTATACACACTCCCAGGTTGCAGGCTGGCAGGGACTGGCAGGAGAAGAGGCACATGGTGCAGGACAGAGCTCTCAGGTAGAGAGGAGGGGGCAGTTGTTCCCCCAGCAGCTGGAGGAACTCGGGGTAGTCACCCTCTCAGGCTGCAGGCTGGCAGTGACTGGCAGGACAGGAGGCACCTGGTGCAGGAGAGAGCTCTCAGGCAGAGAGGAGGGGGCAGGTGTTCCCCCAGCAGCTGGAGGAACTCAGGGTAGCCACCCTCCGAGGCTGCAGGCTGGCAGGGACTGGCAGGAGAGGAGGCATCTGGTGCAGGACAGAGCCCTCTTCAGAGAGGAGGGGGCAGGAGCTCCCCCAGCAGCAGGGGCACTTGGGCAGGCTGAGGGGGCATCAGTGGACAGCAGTGCCTGCAGCTGGGGTCTCCACAGAGACCCTCTCCTGAGGCTCAGCACAAGCTTGTCTGATGGCCTTTATCCCCCAAATACAAAGTCTGGCCCAGGACCTCCCCTAAGCCCCAACCCCTAATCCTTTATTCTCAGCTCAAGTGACAACAAAT
>NW_027404085.1:0-2538 GCF_003265705.2 Callorhinus ursinus
CTTCCTTAAAAATAGTGGCCGGGGGGCGGAGCAAGATGGCGGAGGAGTAGGAGACAGATTTCGTCTGGTCTCAGGAATTCAGCTGAATATGGATCAAACCATTCTGAACACCTACGAACTCAACAGGAGATCAAAGAGGAGAGTAGCAACAACTATCTGGACAGAGAAGCGACCACTTACTGGAAGGTAGGACGTGCGGAGAAGTGAATCCGAGGTGATATTCGGGAGGATAGACGGCGGGGGAGGGGCCTCCGTCGGCCGCTTCTGGCAAGTGCTAGAGCCGCGGAGCACAAAATCGGACCTTCTAGAAGTCGGCTCCGCTGAGGGACGTCGCTCCAGTGGCTAAGCGGGGGGTGGAACCCTCGCGGGACAGTGTGGTCTCAGGACCCTCGGAGTCACAGGAAGACCGGGGGTGCCTGAGTGCGCCAGAGCTCCCAGGTATCGGAGCGGGGAAGCCGGCTGCAGAGACGGAGCCGAGGCGCGGGCTCTCAGCTCGGGGTGGCCATAAACTGTGATCCGCGGCCCAGTCGGGCCACTGCTCCTCCAGCAGGGACCCAACAAGCGGCAGAGCCGGGGAGACTCCCCTTCCTCCCCCAGGAGGAGCGGCGCGGGAGCACACCGCAGGGATCTGCTGGGTTTGGAGACTCCACACGGGGTCGGGTGCCAGAGATAGAAATGCTCGGTCACAGGCCGGGTGAGCACGGAGTGCGGCCGGAGACCGGGACACGGGAGTGACTGCTTTTCTCTGGGGGTACACTGAGGAGCGGGGCCCCGAGGTCTCAGCTCCTCCGGGCAGAGATGGGGAGGCCACCATTTTTGCCCTGGTCCTCCAGGGCTGTGCAGAGAGCTTGCAGGGAACAAAAGCTCCTGAGATCAAACCCGAGCAGCTTCTTAGCCCGGACTGACAAGGGCGGGGCAATTCAGCCTCCGGCAAAGACATTTGGAAACCACAGCAACAGGCCCCTCCCCCAGAAGATCAGCACGAACAGCCAGCAAGCCAAGACCAAGTTTACCGATCAAGGAGAACGGGAGGACTCCAGCGCTAGGGGAATACTGCACATAGAATTCATGGCTTTTTTTTACGATTCATTAGTCCATCAAAGTTAATTTTTGTTAACTGTTTTTTTTTCTTTTTCTTTTTCCCTTTTTCAACAAATATCTTATCAATCTCTTTTTTAAAAAAAAAATTTTTTTATTTTTCATTTTTAGAGTCATATTTTATCCCTTCATAGTAGTTACCCTTATTTTTGGCATATATATATAAGTTGTTCTCTCTTTAAAATTTTGAGATACAGTTTCTTCTAACAGATAAAAATATACCCTAAATCACTAGTGTATGGTTCTGTTCTAGTCTCCTGCCTGATCACATTCTCTCCCTTTTTTTTTTTAATCTTCTTTTTTCAAACAACTTCTTATCTTATCAAGTCCTTTTATAAAATCTTTGATAATTTTCATCTTTACAGTCATCTCCCATCCCTTCATTGTATCAACCCTTATTTTGTACATATATGTCTTTCTTCCTTTAAAATTTTAGGAGGCACTTTTTTCTAACAGACCAACATACGCCCAAAATCTAGTGTGTGGCACTGATCTATGCACTAGCCTGATCATATGTGATCACATTCTGCTTTTTTTGTATTGTTCTGTTTTTGTTTTTATCTTTTTTTTTCTTTTTTTTTTTTTTTTTCTTTTTTTTTTCTTTCCCTTTCTTTTCCTCTGGTTTCAGGTCTTTTCCGATTTGTATACAGTATATTTCCTGGGGACGTTGTAAACCTGTTAGCATTTTGTTCTCTCATTCATCTATTCTCCTCTGGACAAAATGACAACACGAAAAAAATCACCTCAGCAAAAAGAACAAGAGGTAGTACCGTCAGCCAGGGACCTACTCAATACAGACATTAGTACGATGTCGGACCTAGAGTTCAGAATCATGACTTTAAAGATACTAGCTGGGCTTGAAAAAAGCGTGGAAGTTATTAGAGAAACCCTTTCTGGAGAAATAAAGGAACTAAAATCTAACCAAGTCGAAATCAAAAAGGCTATTGATGAGGTGCAATCAAAAATGGGGGCACTAACTGCTAGGATAAATGAGGCAGAAGAGTGAATCAGCGATATAGAAGACCAAATGATGGAAAGTAAAGAGGCTGAGAAAAAGAGGGAGAAACAACTACAGGATCACGAGGGCAGAATTCGAGAGATAAGTGATACGATAAGATGAAACAACATTAGAATAATTGGGATCCCAGAAGAAGAAGAAAGAGAGAGAGGGGCAGAAGGTATATTGGAGCAAATACTAGCAGAGAACTTCCCTAATGTGAGGAAGGAAACAGGCATCAAAATCCAGGAGGCACAGAGAACCCCTCTCAAAATCAATAATAATAGGTCAACACCCCGACATCTAATAGTAAAACTTACGAGTCTCAGAGACAAAGAGAAAATCATGAAAGCAGCTCGGGAGAAGAGATATGGAACCTACAATGGTAGAAACATAAGATTGGCAACAGACCTATCCACAGAGACCTGGCAGGCCAGAAAGGA
>NW_027404086.1:0-2538 GCF_003265705.2 Callorhinus ursinus
AACCTGGAAGAAATGGGTGCATTCCTAGAGATGTATCAACTACCAAAATTGAACCAGGAAGAAATAGAAAACCTGAACAGACCTATAACCACTAAGGAAATTGAAGCACTCATCAAAAATTTCCCAACAAACAAAAGCCCAGGGCCAGATGGCTTCCCAGGAGAATTCTACCAAACATTTAAAGAAGAAATAATACCTATTGTCCTGAAACTGTTCCAAAAAATAGAAATGGAAGGAAAACTTCCAAACTCATTTTATGAGGCCTCCATTACCTTGATTCCAAAACCAAACCAAGACCCCATCAAAAAGGAGATTTACAGACCAATATCCTTGATGAACACGGATGCAAAAATTCTCACCAAAATACTAGCCAATAGGATCCAACAGTACATTAAAAGGATTATTCACCATGACCAAGTGGGATTTATCCCTGGGCTGCAAGGTTGGTTCAACATCCGCAAATCAATCAACATGATACAATACATTAACAAAAGAAAGAACAAGAATCATATGATCCTCTCAATAGATGCAGAAAAAGCATTTGACAAAGTACAGCATCCCTTCTTGATCAAAACTCTTCAAAGTACAGGGATAGAGGGTACATACCTCAATATCATAAAAGCCATCTATGAAAAACCCACAGCGAATATCATTCTCAATGGGGAAAAGCTGAGAGCTTTCCCCCTAAGGTCAGGAACACGGCAGGGATGTCCACTCTCACCACTGCTATTCAACGTAGTATTAGAAGTCCTAGCCACAGCAATCAGAAAACAAAAAGAAATCAAAGGCATCCAAATCGGCAAAGAGGAAGTCAAACTCTGACTCTTTGCAGATGATATGATACTTTCTGTGGAAAACCCAAAAGACTCCACCCCAAAACTGCTAGAACTCATACAGGAATTCAGTAAAGTGGCAGGATATAAAATCAATACACAGAAATCAGTGGCATTCCTATACACCAACAAGAGAGAAGAGAGACAAATTAAGAAGTCAAACCCATTTACAATGGCACCCAAAACCATAAGATACCTAGGAAGAAATCTCACCAAAGAGACAAAGGATCTGTACTCAGAAAACTATAAAATACTCATGAAAGAAATTGAAGAAGACACAAAGAAATGGAAAAACGTTCCATGCTCATGGATTGGAAGAACCAACATTGTGAAGATGTCAATGCTACCTAGAGCAATCTACACATTCAATACATTCCCCATCAAAATACCATCCACTTTTTTCAAAGAAAGGGAACAAATAATCCTAAAATTTGTATGGAACCAGGAGAGACCCCGAATAGCCAGAGGAATGTTGAAAAGCAAAGCTGGCAGCATCACAATTCCGGACTTCCAGCTCTATTACAAAGCTGTCATCATCAAGACAGTATGGTACTGGCACAAAAACAGACACATAGATCAATGGAACAGAATCGAGAGCCCAGAAATGGACCCTCAACTCTATGGTCAACTCATCTTTGACAAAGCAGGAAAGAATGTCCAATGGAAAAAAGACAGTCTCTTCAACAAATGGTGTTGGGAAAATTGGACAGCCACATGCAGAAGAATGCAACTGGACCATTTCCTTACACCACACACAAAAATAGACTCCAAATGGTTGAAAGACCTAAACGTGAGACAGGAGTCCATCAAAATCCTAAAGGAGAACACAGGCAGCAACCTCTTCGACCACAGCCGCAGCAACTTCTTCCTAGAAACATCGCCAAAGGCGAGGGAAGCAAGGGCAAAAGTGAACTATTGGGATTTCATCAAGATACAAAGCTTTTGCACAGCAAAAGAAACAGTCCACAAAACCAAAAGACAACCGACAGAATGGGAGAAAATATTTGCAAATGACATATCAGATAAAGGGCTAGTATCCAAAATCTATGAAGAACTTATCAAACTCAACACCCGAAGAACAAATAATCCAGTCAAGAAATGGGCAGAAGACATGAACGGACATTTTTCCAAAGAAGACATCCAAATGGGAACAGACACACGAAAAAGTGCTCAACATCGCTCGGCATCAGGGAAATCCAAATCAAAACCTCAATGAGATACCACCTCATACCAGTCAGAATGGCTAAAATTAACAAGTCAGGAAACGACAGATGTTGGCGGGGATGTGGAGAAAGGGGAACCCTCCTACACTGTTGGTGGGAATGCAAGCTTGTGCAACCCCTCTGGAAAACAGTATGGAGGTTCCTCAAACAGTTGAAAATAGAGCTACCCTACAATCCAGCAATTGCACTACTGGGTATTTACCCCAAAGATACAAATGTAGGAATCCGAAGGGGTATGTGCACCCCAATGTTTATAGCAGCAATGTCCGGAAGAGCCAAGATGTCCATCGACAGATGAATGGATAAAGAAGAGGTGGTATATATACACAATGGAATATTATGCAGCCATCAAAAGGAATGAGATCTTGCCATTTGCAACGACGTGGATGGAACTGGAGGGTGTTATGCTGAGTGAAATAAGGCAATCAGAGAAACACTTGTATCATATGACCTCACTGATATGAGGAATTCTTAATCTCAGG
>NW_027404087.1:0-2538 GCF_003265705.2 Callorhinus ursinus
CGGGCTCTCAGCTCAGGGTTGCCATAAACTGTGATTGGTGACAGTCGGGCCACTGCTCCTCCAGCAGGGACCCAGCAAGCAGCAGAGCCGGGGAGACGCCCCTTCCTCCCTGGGGAGGAGCGCCGCGGGAGCACACCGCAGGGATCTGCTGGGTATGTAGACTCCACACGGGGTCGAGTGCCAGAGATAAAAACGCTCGGTCACAGGCCAGGTAAGCACGGAGTGCGGCCGGAGACCAGGGAGACGGGAGTGACTGCTTTTCTCTGGGGGCGCACTGAGGAGCGGGGCCCCAAGTTCTTGGCTCCTCCGGGGCAGAGATTGGGAGGCCGCGATATTCACTCTCGTCCTCCAAAGCTGTACGGAAAGTTTGCAGGGAACAAAAGCTCCTGAGAGCAAACCCGAGCAGATTGCTTAGCCGGACCGACAAGGGCGGGGCACTTCCACCTCGGCAAAGACATTTGGGAACCACGGCAACAGGTCCCTCCCCCAGAAGATCAGCACGAACAGCCAGCCAAGACCAAGTTTACCGATCAATGAGAACAGCAGAACTCCAGTGCTAGGGGAATACTGCACATAGAATTCATGGCTTTTTTACCATGATTCATTAGTCTTTCAAACTTAATTTTTTTAACTGTTTTTTTTATTTTTTCTTTTTCCCTTTTTCAACCAACATCTTATCAATCCCTTTTTTAAAAAAAATTGTTATTTTTCATTTTTAGAGTCACATTCTATCCCTTCATAGTAGTTACCCTTATTTTTGGCAGATATATATATATAAGTTGTTCTCTCCTTAAAATTTTGAGATAGTTTCTTCTAACTCATCAAAATATACCCTAAATCTCTAGTGTATGGCTTTGTTCTAGTCTCCTGCCTGATCACATTCTCCCCCCTCCTTTTTTTTTCTTTCTTTCCTTCCTTTTTTTAATCCTCTTCTTTCTTTTTTCAAACATCTTCTTATCAATTTCTTTTTTAAAATTTTAATAATTTTCATCTTTACAGTCATATTCCATCACTTCATCGTATCAACCCTTATTTTGTACATATATAAGTCTTTCTTTCTTTAAAATTTTAGGAGGCACTTTCTTCTAACAGACCAAAATACACCCAAAATGTAGTGTATGGCACTGATCTATGCACCAGCCTGATCATATTTGATCACATTCTGTTTATTTTGTTTTGTTCTGTTTTTCTTTGTTTCTATCTTTTTCTTTTTCTTTTTTTTTTCTCTTTCTTTTTTCTTTCTCTCCCTTTCTTTTCCCCTGGTTTCAGGTCTTTTCTGATTTGATTAGAGTATATTTTCTGGGGATGTTGTTACCCCATTAGCATTTTGTTCTCTCATTCATCTATTCTCCTCTGGACAAAATGACAAGACGGAAAAAATCACCTCAACAAAAAGAACAAGAGGTAGTACCATCTGCCAGGGACCTACTCAATACAGACATTAGTGCAATGTCGGGCATAGAGTTCAGAATCATGACTTTAAAGATACTAGCTGGGCTTGAAAAAAGCATGGAAGTTATTAGAGAAACCCTTCCTGGAGAAATAAAAGAACTAAAATCTAACCAAGTCAAAATCAAAAAGGCTATTAATGAGGTGCAATAAAAAATGGAGGCACTAACTGCTAGGATAAATGAGGCAGAAGAGAGAATCAGCAATATAGAAGACCAAATGATGGAAAATACAGAGGCTGAGAAAAAGAGAGATAAACAACTACTGGATCACGAAGGCAGAATTCCAGAGATAAGTGATACCATAAGATGGAACGACACTAGAATAACTGGGATCCCAGAAGAAGAAGAAAGAGAGAGGGGGGCAGAAGGTATATTGGAGCAAATTATAGCAGAGAACTTCCCTAATGTGGGAAAGGAAACAGGCATCAAAATCCAGGAGGCACAGAGAACTCCTCTCAAAATCAATAAAAATAGGTCAACACACCGACATCTAATAGTAAAACTTACGAGTCTCAGAGACAAAGAGAAAATCCTAAAAGCAGCTCGAGAGAAGAGATATGTAAACTATAATGGTAGAAATATTAGATTGGCAACAGACCTATCCACAGAGACCTGGCAGGCCAGAAAGGACTGGCATAATATATTCAGAGCACTAAACGAGAAAAATATGCAGCCAAGAATACTATATCCAGCTAAGCTGTCATTGAAAATAGAAGGAGCGATAAAAAGCTTACAGGACAAACAAAAACTAAAGGAATTTGCAAACATGAAACCAGCCCTCCAAGAAATATTGAAAGGGGTCCTCTAAGGAAACAGAGAGCCTAAAAGCAGTATGGACCAGAAAGGAATACAGACAATATACAGTAACAGTCACTTTACACGCGATACAATGGCACTAAATTCATATCTTTCAATAGTTACCCTGAATGTAAATGGGCTAAATGCCCCAATCAAAAGACACAGGCTATCAGATTGGATTAAAAAACAAGACCCATCGATATACTGTATGCAAGAGACTCATTTTAGACTCAAGGACAACCCCACATTGAAAGTGAGGGGGTGGAAAACCATTTACCATGCTAATGGA
>NW_027404088.1:0-2537 GCF_003265705.2 Callorhinus ursinus
TATTGGCTAGTATTTTGGTGAGAATTTTTGCATCCATGTTCATCAAGCATATTGGTCTGTAATTCTCCTTTTTAATGCGGTCTTTGTGTGGTTTTGGGATCAAGGTAATGGTGGCCTCATAAAATGAGTTTGGAAGTTTTCCTTCCATTTCTATTTTTTGGAACAGTTACAGGAGAATAGGTATTAATTCTTCTTTAAATGTTTGGTAGAATTCCCCTGGGAAGCCATCTGGCCCTGGGCTCTTCTTTGTTGGGAGATTTTTGATGACTGCTTCAATTTCCTTAGTGGCTATAGGTCTGTTCAGGTTTTCTATTTCTTCCTGGTTCAATTTTGGTACTTGATACATCTCTAGGAATGCACCCATTTCTTCTAGGCTATCTAATTTGCTGGCATAGAGTTGCTCATAATATGTTCTTATAATTGTATGTCTTTGGTTCTGTTTGTGATCTTTCATTCATGATTTTCTTGATTTAGGTCATTTCTCTTTTCTTTTTGATAATTCTGGCCAGGGGTTTATCAATCTTCTTAATTCTTTCAAAGAACGAGCTCCTAGTTTCGTTGACGTGTTCTACTGTTCTTTGGGTTTCTATTTCATTGATTTCTGCTCTGATCTTTATTATTTCACTTCTCCTGCTGGGTTTAGGCTTTATTTGCTGTTTTTTGTCCAGCTCCTTTAGGTGTAGGGTTAGGTTGTGTATTTTAGACCTTTCTTGTGTCTTGAGAAAGGCTTGTATTGCTGTATACTTTCCTCTCAGGACTGCCTTTGCTGTATCCCAAAGATTTTGAACCGTTGTGTTTTCATTTTCATTGGTTTCCATGAATTTTTTTAATTCTTCTTTAATCTCCTGGTTGACCCTTTCATTCTTTAGTAGGATGCTCTTTAGCCTCCATGTATTTGAGTTCTTTCCAACTTTCCTCTTGTGATTGAGTTCTAGTTTCAAAGCACTGTGGTCTGAATATATGCAGGGAATAATCCCAATCTTTTGGTACCGGTTGAGACCTGATTTGTGATCTAGGATGTGATCTATTCTGGAGAATGTTCCATGGGCACTAGAGAAGAATGTGTATTCCGCTGCTTTGGGATGGAATGTTCTGAATATGTCTCTGAAGTCCATTTGGTCCAGTGTGTCCTTTAAAGTCTTTATTTCCTTGTTGATATTTTGCTTAGATGATCGGTCCATTTCAGACAGGGGGGTTTTAAAGTCCCCCACTATTATTGTATTGTTGTCAATGTGTTTCTTTGCTTTTGTTATTAATTGCCTTATATCATTGGCTGCTCCCATGTTAGGGGCATAGATATTCACAATTGTTAGATCTTCTCGTTGGATAGACCGTTTAAGTAGGATGTAGTGTCCTTCTTCATCTCTTATTACAGTCTTTGTTTTAAAATCTAGTTTGTCTGATAGAAGGATTGCCACCCCAGCTTTCTTTTGGTGTCCATTAGCATGGTAAATGGTTTTCCACCTCCTCACTTTCAATGTGGGGGTGTCTTTGGGTCTCAAATGAGTCTCTTGCAGACAGCATATGGATGGGTCTTATTTTTTAATCCATTCTGATAGCCTGTGTCTTTTGATTGGGGCATTGAGCCCATTTACATTCAGGGTAACTATTGAAAAGTATGAATTTAGTGCCATTTTATTGCCTGTAAGGTGATTTGTTAACTGTATGTTGTCTGTGTTCCTTTCTGATCTTTGCTGCTTTTAGGCTCTCTCTTTGCTTAGAGGACCCCTTTCAATATTTCTTGGAGGGCTGGTTTTGTCTTTGCAAATTCCTTTTGTTTTTGTTTGTCCTGCAAGCTTTTTATCTCTCCTTCTATTTTCAATGACAGCCTAGCTGGATATAGTATTCTTGGCTGCATATTTTTCTCGTTTAGTGCTCTGAAGATATCTTGCCAGTCCTTTCTGGCCTGCCAGGTCTCTGTGGATAGGTCTGTTGCCAATCTAATATTTCTACCATTGTAGGTTACATATCTTTTCTCCCGAGCTGCTTTCAGGATTTTCTCTTTGTCTCTGAGACTCGTAAGTTTTACTATTAGATGTCGGGGTGTTGACCTATTATTATTGATTTTGAGAGGGCTTCTCTGTGCCTCCTGGATTTTGATGCCTGTTTCCTTCCTCACATTAGGGAAATTCTCTGCTATTATTTGCTCCAATATACCTTCTGCCCCTCTCTCTCTTTCTTCTTCTTCTGGGATCCCAATTATTCTAATGTTGTTTCGTCTTATCGTATCACTTATCTCTCAAATTCTGCCCTCGTGATCCTGTAGTTGTTTCTCTCTTTTTTCTCAGCCTCTTTATTTTCCATCATTTAGTCTTCTATATCGCTGATTCTCTCTTCTGCCTCATTTATCCTAGCAGTCAATGCCCCCATTTTTGATTGCACCTCATCAATAGCCTTTTTGATTTCGACTTGGTTAGATTTTAGTTCTTTTATTTCTCCAGAAAGGGTTTCTCTAATAACTTCCATGCTTTTTTCAAGCCCAGCTAGTATCTTTAAAGTCATGATTCTGAACTGTAGGTCCGACATCGTACTAATGT
>NW_027404089.1:0-2534 GCF_003265705.2 Callorhinus ursinus
GCAAACCAGACCAGGTTACTTAGCCCGGCCCTCTGGCAAGGGCGGTAAAATTCCGCGCTGGCAAAGACAGTTGAAAATCAATGCAACAAGCCCCTCCCCAAGATCAACAAGAACATCCATCCAAGAACAATTATACCAATCATTGAGAACGGCAAGACTCCAGTGCTAGGGAACATGTAGGATTCATGTTTTTTCCCCAGGATTCGTGAGTCTTTCTATTTTAATTCCTTTGCTCTTTCATTTTTCCACCAATTTCTTATTTTATCAACTCTTTTCTTTTTTTTAAGATTTTATTTATTTATTTAATTGACAGAGAGAGAAAGCGACAGTCAGAGAGGGAACACAAGCAGGGGGAGTGGGAGAGGGTGAAGCAGGCTTCCTGCCGAGCAGGGAGCCCGATGCAGGGCTAGATCCCAGGACCCTGGGATCATGACCAGAGCTGAAGGCAGTCGCTTAACCAACTGAGCCACCCAGGTGCCCCATATCCACTCTTCTTAAAATCTTTTTAAATTTTCATGTGTACGGTTACCTTCTAGCCTTCCACTGCATTTAGTTTTGTTTTTGGAAATATTTGCATATTTCTTTCCTTACAGTGTTGGGATGCAGTTTCCTCTTACAGACCAAATATACCCAGAGCCTAATGTATGGCTAACGTTCTCTTCATTGTCTGATCATATTCTCTTTTATTGCCCCCTCTTCTTTTGGTTTGTTTCTTTGGGGGGGGGGGTTGTTTGGTTTTCTTGAATTGGAATATTTTAATCTTTACAGATACATTCAATCTTTTCAATGTATTTAATTTATTATTCAGCCATCAGAAAAGATGAATACCCACCATTTGCATCGACATGGATGGAACTGGAGGGGTTTATGTTAATTGAAGTAAGTCAAAAAGAGAATTCTCATACGGTTTCTCTCATAGGTGGAACATAAGCGGTAGCACAGACGACATAGGGGAAAGGAAGGAAATCCAAAGGGATTAAAATCAGTGAGGGAGATGAACCATAAGAAACTATGGACCCCAAGAAACAATCCGGAGGTTTGAGACGGGAGGACGGTGGGAGGAGGGGTAACAGGGTGATGGGTATTGAGGTGGGCATATGGTGTGATGAGCACTGGGTGTTATACTTAACTAATGAATCACTGAACACTGCATCAAGGACTAATTATGTACTATACAGTGGCTAACGGAACATAATAGAAAAATTTATTTCTGTATATATAAGTTTTTCTTTCTTTACAATTTTGAGATGTAGTTTCCTCTAACAAACTAAACAAAATACACTCAGGATAGAGTTTATGACTCTGTTCTATTCACCTGTGTGTATATTCTTTTATTCTCCTTGTTTTTTGTCACTTAATTTTCGTTTTTATACTTACGTTCAATTTTAGATTTTACATGGTCTTCATCTTAATTGTTGTACATGTATAAGTTTTTTTTTTTCTTTACAACTTTGGGATCTCGTTTTCTAAGAAACAGACCAAAATCCACACAGGATCCAGTACCCTGTTTACTATATATTTCTCTCGGGTCATTGTTGGCATTTTAGTATTTTGTTCTCTCATTCATCAATCCTTTGCCGGACAGAATAACATTGAAAACCTCACCTCAAAAAAAGAGAACAAGACACAGTACTGATTGTCAGGGACCTCATCGGTATGGACAGAAGTAAGATGTTGGACTTGAGTTCAGAATAATGATTAGAGAGATAACTAGCTGGGCTTGAAAAGAGCATAGGTGACACTAGAGAATCCCTTCCTAGAGAAACAAAAGAACTAAAATCTAATCAAGTCAAAATCAAAAAGGCTATTAATGAGATGCAATCATAAATGGAGGCTCTAAGCCCCAGGATAAATGAGGCAGAACAGAGTATTAGGGATAAAGAAGACAAAATGATGGAGAAGAAAGAAGCTGAGGAAAAGAGAGATAAAGAACTACTGGATCATGTGGGGAGAATTCGGGAGATAACTGATACCATAAAGTGAGACAATAATAGAATAATTGGGATCCCAGAAGAAGAGGAGAGAGACAGGGGCAGAAGGCAGGTTGGAGCAAATTGTAGCAGAAAACCTCCCTAATCTGGAAGACAAAACAGGCATCCAATTCCAAGAGGCACAGATAATCCCCCTGAAAATCAATGAAAATAGGTCAACACCCTAACGGATAATAGTGAAACTTGCAAATCTCAGAGACAAAGAAAAACACTTGAGAGCAGCTCAGGCCAAGAGGTCCTTAACCTACAATGGGAGACACCTAAGACTGGCAGCCATGATTACTTTAGCTAGCTAGGATGTCCATCAAAATACAAGGAGAGATAAACAGCTTCCAGGACAAACAGAAATGAAAAGAACTTCTGATTAAAAAACCAGCCCTACAACAAATACTAAAAGGGATCCATGAAGCAAAGAGAGAGCCCCAAAGTAACACAGACCAGAAAGGAACAGAGACAGTATACAGAAACAGTGACTTTACAGGTAATCCAATGGCACTAAATTCGTATCTTCCAATAGTTACTCTGAATGTAAATGGGCTAAAT
>NW_027404090.1:0-2533 GCF_003265705.2 Callorhinus ursinus
GAAGGAGGACAGTCTTGCCCCCGGACCTTTGGCAGGAGGTACGGCTCTGCCCACACCTTGACTTGGGACTCCTGCCCAGAATGGAGAGGATTTAGGCTGCCAGTGTGTGGCCTTTTGTTCCAGCAGCCCCTGGAGACAAGCACAGTGTCCCACAAATGCATACAAGTCCGGCGTCAGCGCTGCGCCTGTGTAGGGTCATGTGGATGTGTGAATGCATTCCCGCCAACTGTGAGTTGCGTTTAGTAACTGGAGGGCAGTCGGAGGTCGTCCAGGTCATTGGTGGGCCAGAACCCGGGGTGCAGGAGCATCCCCACAAAGGGCGCACTAGCCCAGCTGCCACAGCTGGGGGAGGGGCCCTGTGACCCCTGGACCAGGGTGCAATTCTTAGGATGTTAAGACCCTCTTCCACTCCTTCAGGTGACTTTGTAAGTGCGGACTGCACTGATTCAATCAAGCAGCACACCTATGAACTCAAAGCAATTTCATCTGTGGACGGCCGGTAATAGTCTGTGAATGGGACAAACCCCAAGCCCAGCCCTGGCCACTGACTGGTCCAGAAGCAGGGCACCAGGCCAGCCTGTAACGTGGGGGCAGGGCCCCCATAGGCTGTGGCTCTGCGCAGCCAGTCCTGGGAGTTCCCCGGCACCCTGCCCATCACCCCACTCCTTGCCTCTCCCTCCCAAAGAACATGATCCTTCAACATTTTTGCTCCTGAACCCTGATGCTCACCTCCATTGGCAAATTGCACTGTGTTTGTGCGCAGGGGGCCAGGTTTGCACAAGGGACTGAACGGGCACCGTTAGCTAACATGATGATCATGGGAATGTGGTGTTTTTCACTACTTCACTTGCACAGTGAGTACTAACAGCCAGGAGGAGGTGGAGCTGAGGGCTGAGTGGGAAGCAGAGGTGCAGCCAGCTCCAACCTGAACAGACAGAGCCCTGAGTCTCGGTGAGCAGACCTCTGGACAGATGCCCATCTTCCACCAGTTTGGAGCAGTTGAAACCAGAGGGGCTGAGAGGAGGCATGTGGGACCCAGGACCTTTGTGGGGATGGTCTGGGGCTGAGCCACCAAGAGCTGCTTGTCCCTGGCTCCCAAAGTTCCCCCCCACCCCTGCACGGGCTAGTGGTCTGCTGGGGAGCCAGCACCAGCACCTCTTCTCTGCAGCCCCAGTACCCCCTCTCTGGTTCAGCACCAGCACCCCTTACCTGCAGCCCCGACACCCCTTCTATTCAGCCCCAGTACCCTCTCTGGTTCAGCACCGGCACCCCCTCTCTGGTTCAGCACCAGCACCCCTTCTCTGCAGCCCCAGTACCCCCTCCCTGGTTCAGCGCTTCAGTGTGCTCTGTGACCTGGCTGGAACCGGAGGTGAAACCCAGAGCTGCACTCCTACCCGCTGAGTCCCATGGCCTCTGAGAGCCGGGCAGAGCCTGCAGGGGGTTGTGCGTGGGTGGAGTCCCGAGGGGTCTCTGTAGCCGGGAGACTAAGGACAGAGCCTGGAGTGGGTGCGAGCGTGGGGTCTGTGGTCAGGAGGAGAGGGCAGAAGCTGGGGTAGACCTTGAATAGGTCCGAAGGAACCTCAGCAATGAAGCTGGAAGTGACCTAAAGGTCAGCCCCCACCCCCAGGCTGGGCTTCCCCACTGGAGGGGGATAGAGAGGGAGACCCCTGCACGCCAGGTCGCAGGTGCGGTACCTCCTGTCACTAGGCGGAGCCAGCCTGGCAGGGAAGGAGCAGCTGGTGTCACCCAAGAAAGAGAGAAACTGGACGAGAGTTCCGGGGTTGCTGCTTTCACACACGTGACCACGGGGGCCCCCCTCGAACGGAGGAAGAACGAAGGCCTCAAGGCTGGGCTGGGGACGCAGCCGCTGCTCGTCCCGGGGAAGGCGGCTGGGTGGTGCCTGGTGCCCCGTGCCCGGTGCCCGGCACGGCCCGACCCCACCCAGGCGCGGGCCGCACGTTCCCGCTGCCCCCAAACTTCGGGGCGTGGCCCATTCCCCGCGCTGACCTGAGCCCCTTCTGTGAGGTCCCAGCACCCCTCCCCCGCCCTCCCCGCCACCTTGGGCCGCCCGGTGGGCCCGAGAGTCCCCGCGGAGAGACCAGCGCCCCGGCCGCTCCACCCGCAGGCCCGTCCGCGCGCGTGCTGCGGACCGCGGGGATGCGGGCGGGCCTCCGGGGGTCCCGGAGGGCCAGGTGCGGCCGTCCCCGGCCCACCGCCCTCAGCTCGCCTCCCCCGCGGGTTTCCCACGCCCCTGCGCCGCGCCGGCCTTGTAAGGCAGAGGCGGCGCTCAAACCGGCCTCCGTGCCCTCCGCGCGCTCCCCGGGACGGGAGGAGCTGGGCGGGGCGGGGCGGGGCGGGGGCCCGAGGGGGCCGGGGCGGGCCAATGAGCGCGCGGGGCGGGCCGGGCTGGGGGCGGGCCAATGAGCGCGCGGGGCGGGGCGGGGCGGGGCGGGGGCGGGCTGGCGGGGGCGGGCGCCCCGGCCACCACCTCCCGTCCCGGGGAGCGCGCGGAGGGCCCGGAGGCCGGGTTGAG
>NW_027404091.1:0-729 GCF_003265705.2 Callorhinus ursinus
TGGCAGGACCCAGGGCAGAGTTCCAGCCTGTCCCTGGCTGCAGCCTCAGCTGGAATCAGAGTGGCGGGATGGAGGCCCTGGAGGAGGGGCCCACCAGCAGGATGCCCGAGTGTGAAGGGGGTCGTTAGTGTAATGAGGGATCCCGTGGGCATTCAGGGATTTCAGCCCTTTTTAGACATGAGCAGTGAAGCCAGGACTCGGCCCCTGCCCCATCCTTCACTCTCCACAAGGCCCTTCATCCTCCTCAGCCCAGTCCTTGTCCATAGCCAGTCCTCCCTCCGGCCCCAGGAAATCCATGGGCTCCGGGGGCTGCAAAATCATTACAAGCTGGAACCGAGTCATCGCTATGGGGCCTGGTTCTGTGTCCTGCAGCCCCACATTGAGGAGAGGTGAGGCCAGGCATGAGCGGGGAGAGGGCAGACCAGGGGCCATGGCTCCCTGGTCAGTGGAGACCCTGTAGTGTGCTGGCCCCTAAGGCACCCAGATTCCAGCTCGTGGTCAGGTTCCGGGAGGGATACCAGAGTGTGTCTCCTGCTAGCTCAGACATGTCACTCTGTCCTGTAGCTACAGCCTGTCCCAACAAATGGACGACTCCTCCTCGTCAGCCAGCTCACCTTCAGTGTCAAGAACAGGCCATCATGAAGGTCAGGGGCCAGTGCGTGACTGGTCAGGCAGGGGAGGGCTCACTTTCAACTCAGGGAGTCTCTGACTGGTCTAGCAGGGGCTCTG
>NW_027404091.1:829-2533 GCF_003265705.2 Callorhinus ursinus
GGGAGTCTCTGACTGGTCTAGCAGGGGCTCTGGAGGGCTGGTTTTCAGGCTTCGCTGCTGACGAGCTCTGGGACTGGAGCCATTTACCTGCCCTCTCTGGGCCTCGCTCTCCTCCTCTGTGCAACGGGGTGATGCTGAATGATCCCTCCCATGGCGGGAACATGCGGAGTGCTGGTGATCGACGTAAGTTGGCCACACAGCCTGGACTTTCCTATGGTAGCCCAGGGCACGTAAGAGAGGAGGAGACTGCCCCCAAACAGTACATTGAAATTCTGCTGCTGTTAGAACCTGAGTATTTGGGTTTGGTTATTTCACTTGCTGGGCTGACGAGACACACTTGCTCTCCATGACTCCTCCTCAGATGAAGAGTTCTTGCAGATCCCGGGCATCCTGGACCTGGGGAGGGGAGAGGGGCCAGTCCCCTCCCTGGCTCCTGCAGGAGACCTGTACTCCCAAAGACAGGATGGTTTCGGGTCGTGATCCTGGGCTAGGGTTGGAGTCAGCCCCTCACTGCTCCTGACTATGGGGCTGAGTGGGTCTTTTTCAGGCATAGCAACACCCACTGAAGCCTGGGGCTTCAGAAAGAACACACTCCTGGACCCAGTCCTGCCCCAGGAGGGTGTCTGCCTTCCCCAGCTCCGGAGGAAGAGGGATATCCTCTGCTTCTTTGGGCGTCGGTCCTCTGACCCACGAGCAAGCACTGAAAAGTTTCTAGTCCTCCTCTGGAAGTGCACCAGCACTGAGTGGGCCAGTCACTGTCCACACACGAAGACGGACAACGTGCTAAGGGAGTGCGGGAAGTGATCCTGTGCAAATGGCCTGTGGGTCGGTGGGGCTGGCTGCTTCAGTGCCCTCCAGTGGTCCCCCTTTCCCTCGATGGGAATCCTCCTGGAGTCTCCTCTCTGCCCTTGGCACTCCCTTCCTGCTGGTTTCAGGACCAAGGGACTCCAACTTAGCATTGTGCCCCATGTCCTCAGGGGGATGGTGGTAATGGTCCGTTATGATCGTCTTGGAGGGCCCTTCAGGTTCCTTCTCCCCCAGGCACAGGTGCGGTGGCAAGAAGCCACAGAGCCATCCCCCAATTTCAGCATTATGCCCCATGTTCCCCAGGGATGGTGGTAATGGTCCGTTGTGATCGTCTGGGAGGGCCGTCCAGGTTCCTGCTCCCCCCAGGCACAGGTGTGGTGGCAAGTAGCCCCAGAGCAGTCCTCCAACTTCAGCATTGTGTCCCATGTCCTCAGGGATGGTGGTAATGGTCCATTAGGATCATCTGGGAGGGTCCTCCAGGTTCCTGCTTCCCCAGGCACAGGTGCGGTGGCAAGAAGCCCCAGAGGCGTCCCCCAAATTCAGCATTGTGCCCCCAGGAATGCTGGTAATGGGCTGTCAGGGTGGTACAGGAGGATTCTCCAGGTGGGGGCCTGGAGGCTGGAGTAAACCAGACCCCACTCAAGTTGCATGAGGAAGAGATGAGTTGAGGTGTTCATTCGGAAGAGTAATTTCGCTTTTCAAAAAATGTCAAAGTCATTGGTCTACTTTAGAATGAAGATAATGACTACTTATAAAACAAGTGTGTGTTTCCCCTTCTCCCAGAAACCGAAGCAGGTTTGCAGGCCATAGGACGGAGGTGCCTTCTCATCCCCATCTGACAGCACTTCTTTGCTCTGGCTCCAGGAGCCTCAATGTTTTGAACATCAGCATGTGAGT
>NW_027404092.1:0-2532 GCF_003265705.2 Callorhinus ursinus
TGTGTTCATTCTCTGTCTCCTTCTCTGTCTCTGTGTCTGTGTCTCTCCCAGGAGCAGGATCTGTGTGTTCCATGGGCGATGTGAGAAACCTGAGAAGCCTCCCTTGTACCCGTTTCCCTCTCGGGTCCTGGTGCTCCATTCCTTCTGAAGGCCTCCTCATCCTGACCAGAGCAGTGATTCTGGATCCTCTTCCACATGGGGACCATGAGGCTGCAACAAGGAAGGCCGTGACCTTGGTCTCCAGACTGGTGTCCCAGGGCTCTGCCACGTTTGCATAGCCAGGTCCTCAGGTCCCTAAGCCCAGAGTCTGTCCTCTGCCTAGAAGGACCTCGAGGGGGTAGAAAACATTTTCCCAAGACTGGGATCACAGGGGGTCGGGGATGGAGATCCAAGGCCAACAGGCTCCTCTACAAGCCTGTGGGACCCTTGGGACACTGGATCTCTGCAGCCCAAGTGACAGCAGAGTAACCTGAGATCTTTTGTGTTATAACCCTCTGGACTTGGGTATGGGTATCTCTTCCTACTCACAAGTGCCCAGGATGGTGGTGGACACCGGAACCCAGACCCTGTCTTTTCCCAGTGCCCTGGCAACCCCCTGGGTCCCTTGGGGACCCCTGACCATCAGCCTGGCCTGTCTCCCCTCCCGATGCTCTGGATCCGTGTCCTTGCCAGGAGTCCTGATGCCCTGCCCCATGGCCCAGCTGACTCCAACCTCTTTCTTCTTTCCCCCTTGTCCCCAACCTCGCTCCCAGGGTGTCCTCCCCTTCTGAACACCAGCTGGGCAGTCAGAGTGGTGTGTGTGGGTGGGTTTGCAGGTGCACATGCCTCTACATGCCTGGGGATGCCAAGGTAATGTCCCCACATGGGACATGGTGGGTAGCTATCCCCGAGGGTCTGAGGGGCTCTCACCCCCAAACGAACCTCATGGGAGGGTTGGGGCTGGCCTAGAACTGGAGAGCAGCCCTCCTCCTTGGGCTCTGCACCTCTCATTTGTCTTGGGCCAGTGCCTGCCTCTCTTGACCCAGGTTCCCAACTGTCCCTGAGGTTTGGACATGGAAACGCTTGAACATGGCCGCTCCTCCAGGGGCAGGTGGGGGACAGGTGCACCAGGCACCCAGGCCTCCCCACCGAGAGGGCCAGCCAGGTGTGTCATGGCCAGGTGTGCAAAGGAGACCAGCAGGCAGCACCTGTACGGTGAACCAGCCGTGCAGCGGATGTACATGAGACCCACGGCTCTGCACCTGAACGGTCCCCAAAATTCCCTCACCACAGCCAACAGCTCTGTGGCCCCAAAGTCCACTGGGCCCCGCAATCACACCCACCCTGGGCGACAGGCCTTAGAGTGCAAGGCCAGGTGGGTAGGACATCTGGGGACGCACAGGTCATCGAATACCCCTCCCACCCAGCTGCCCTGGAATGCAGACTCCCTCTCAGGGACCAGCTAAGTGCAGGGCTGGGCCAGACGACCTGGAGGCTTCCGTGGAGGCCGACTCAGGACAGGGAGAAGATCAGCCTGCCCCTTCCCCTTCTCCTCTCTTCCTTCTACCTTGTCTTCCTGGCAGGAGTCGGTACAGAGTTCCAGCCCGTCCTGGCTGCAGCCCCGGGGGGAGTCAGAGGGGCGGCGAGGAGTCCGGGGAGGAGAGGCCCATCAGCAGGATGCCCGAGTGTGAAGGGGGTCGTTACTGTATTGAGGAACCGCATGGGCATTCAGGGATTTCAGCCCTTATTAGACATGAGCAGTGGCCCGAGGACTTGGCCCCTGCCCCATCCTTCACGCACCACAAGGCCCTGCATCCTCCCCAGCCCAGTCCTGGTCCACAGCCAGTCCTCCCTCATGCCCCAGGAAATCCAGGGGCTCCGGGAGCTGCAAAATCATTACAAGCTGGAACCGAGCCATCCCTATGGGGCCTGGTTCCGGGTCCTGCAGCCCCGCAGTGAGGAGAGGTGAGGCCAGGCAGGAGCGGGTAGAGGGCAGATTGGACTCTCCCTAGGGGCCATGGATCCATGGTCAGTGCAGACCCTGTTGTGTACTGGCCCCTAGGGCACCCAGATTCCAGCTCCTGGTCGGGCTCCAGGAGGGAGACCAGAGTGTGGCTCCTGCTAGCTCAGATGTGACACACTGTCCTGTAGCTACAGCCTGTCTCACCAGTGAACTCCCCCTCCTAGTCTGCCAGCTCACCTTCAAGGTCAAGAACAGGCCATCATGAAGTTCAGGGGCCTGTGCGTGGCTACTCAGGCAGGGGAGGGCTCACTTTCAACTCAGGGAGTCTCTGGCTGGTGTAGCAGGGGCTCTGGAGGGCTGGTTTTCCAGCTTCTCTGCTGACCAGCTCTGGGACTGGAGCCATTTACCTCCCCTGTCTGGGCCTCGCTCTCCTCCTCTGTGCAATGGGGTGATGCTGAATGATCCCTCCCATGGCAGGAACCTGTGGAGTGCTGGTGATTGACGTAAGCTGGGCAGAGAGCCTGGATTGCAGAGTGTAGAGGGGGATGGTGAGCGGTGTGGGCAGTGAGCACTCCTTCTCCCAAAAGCAA
>NW_027404093.1:0-2532 GCF_003265705.2 Callorhinus ursinus
AATAACCTGAATATCCTGAGGTTTCATTTTTCTGATTGTCAGGAGACGGCATCTCACCGACGGGAGGATGATAAATGCTCACCTCACATACCTGCATTTTAAGTAGTTTCACCTTCCTGTAGGAGTGTGAGGAGGTCACAACTCCACCTGCATGAAGGGCAGTGTTCCCTCCTCTCCCTGAGTGTAAGTTCTCCACCAGGCAATCTGAGCATCAAGAGGTTGTCCCTTGCCTGCCGGCGTGTCAGGTACCTCATAGCTTCTTCCTGAGTGTTATGAGTTTTCAGATTGTCAAATGAGCTTTATTCTCCTACTAACTTTCTAACTGAATGTCGCACTTTCTCAGCTCACATAACTTTCAGGAAGTCACATGCCCGTCAACTGAATATCCAGTAAGTCTTATATATCTTCACCTGAGTATCAGGAGCCATCATCTCCTAACCCGAACCTGAACCCCTACCACTAATCCCTACCCCTAACACTAACCCTCACCGACACCCTCACCCAAAACCCTAACCCTAAACCCTAACCCTAACCCGTACCCTAACCCTTACCTGTTCAATAACACTAACCCTAACCCCTACCCATAACCCCTAACCCTATCCCTAACCCTAACCCTAACGCTCACCCTCACCATCACCCCTCACACTCACCCAAAACCCTAACCCTAAACCCTAAACCTAACCCATACCCTAACCCTTACCTGTTCAATAACCCTAACACTAACCCCTACCCATAACCCCTAACCCTATCCCTAACCCTAACCCTAACCCTCACCCTCACCATCACCCCTCACACTCACCCTAAACCCTAACCCTAAACCCTAACCCTAACCCTAAACTCACCCTCTCCCTCAACCTAACCCTAAACCTCACCCTAACCCAGGGCTGCTCAGCAGAGAATCTGGAAGGCTGGCTCTCCAGAGCCCCTGCTAGCACAGCCAGAGACTCCCTGAGCCCAGAGCGAGCCCTCCCCTGCCTGACCAGCCACGTACTGGCCCCTGACCTTCATGATGGCCTGTTCTTGACCTTGAAGGTGAGCTGGCCGACTAGGAGGGGAGTCTAGCTGGTGGGACAGGCTGTAGCTACAGGACAGAGTGACACGTCTGAGCTAGCAGGAACTACACTCTGGTATCCCTCCCGGAGCCTGCCTGGGAGCTGGAATCTGGGTGCCTTAGGGGCCAGCACACAACAGGGCCTGCACTGACCAGGGAGCCATGGCCCCCAGGAGAGTCGACTCTGCCCTCTCCCCGCTCCTGCCTGGCCTCACCTCTCCTCACTGTGGGGCTCCAGGACCCGGAAGCAGGCCCCATAGGGAGGCCTCGGTTCCAGCTTGTAATGATTTTGCAGCCCACAGGGCCCCTGGATTTCCTGGGGCCGGAGGGAGGACTGGCTGTGGACTAGGACTGGGCTGGGAAGGATGCAGGGCCTTGTGGAGAGTGAAGGATGGGGCAGGGACCGAGTCCTGGGGCCACTGCTCATGTCTAAAAAGGGCTGAAATCCCTGAATGCCCATGGGGTCTCTCATTACAGTAACGACCCCCTTCACACTCGGGCATCCTGCTGGTGAGCCCCTCCTCCCCGACCTCCTTCCCGCCCCTCTGACCCCAGCCACGGCTGCAGCTAGGGACAGGCTGGACGTCCGTCCCAGGTCCTGCCAGGAAGACAAGGCAGAAGGAGGATAGGAGAAGGGGAAGGGGCGGACTGATCTTCTCCCTGTCCTGAGTCAGCCTCCACTCATGTCTCCAGGTCCTCTGGCCCAGCCCTACACTTAGCTGGACGCTGAGAGGGAGTCTGCATTCCGGGCCAGCTGGGTGGTGGGTATTCAATGACCTGTGCGTCCCCAGATGTCCTACCCACCTGGCCTTGCACCCTAAGGCCTGCCGCCCAGGGTGGGCGTGGTTGCGGGGCCCAGCGGACTTTGGGGTCACAGAGCAGTCGGCTGTGGTGAGGGAATGTGGGGGACTGGTCAGGTGCAGAGCCATGAGTCTCGTGTACATCTGCCACAGGGCTCGTTCGCCGTACAGGTGCTTTGTGCAGGTCCCCTTTGCATACCTGGCCATGACACACCTGGCTGGCCTCTCGGTGGGGAGGCCTGTGTGCCTGGTGCACCTGTCCCCCACCTACCCCTGGAGGAACGGCCACGTTCAAGCGTTTCCATGTCAACCCTCAGGGACAGTTTGGAACCTGGGTCAAGAGAGGCAGGGACTGGCCAAGGACAACTGAGGGGTGGAAAGCCCAAAGAGCAGGGCTGCTCTCTAGTCCTAGGACAGCCCCAACCCTCCCATGAGGTTCACTTTGGGGGTTAGAGCCCCTCAGATCCTTGGGGATAGCTACCCACAATGTCCCATGTGGGGACATGACCTTGGCATCCACAGGGACGTAGAGGCATGCACACCTGCACACCCACCCACACACACAGGATACTCTGACTGCACAGCTGGGGGTCCGAAGGGGAGGACACCCTGGGAGCGAGGTGGACGAAAAGGGGGAAAGAAGAACGAGGTTGGAGACAGCTGGGCCATGGGGCAGGGCAT
>NW_027404094.1:0-2531 GCF_003265705.2 Callorhinus ursinus
GGAGTTTGCATTCCTACCAGCAGTGTAAGAGGGTTCCCCTTTCTCCATAGCCTCACCAATACCTGTTGTTTCTTGTTTTGTTAATTTTAGCCATTCTGACATGTTTGAGGTGGTATCTCATTGTGGTTTTGATTTGTATTTCCATGATGTTGAGTGATGTTCAGCATCTTTTCATGTGCCTGTTGGCCATTTGGATGTCTTCTTTGGAAAAATATCTGTTCCAGTCTATTTAGATGTGCCCTTTCTGGGTTAACTCTTTCTACTTGTGCTTTTAGGATAGTAGCCACCCAGGCAGTGGATGTCCTCACCATTGACTCGGATGCTTCAGCATCACAGGATTGTGCTCTAAGTCCTGAGAGTTGCTTCCCCCCTCTTTTTTGCTGATGATTCCACATCAAAGAGGGCTGTCTCCAGTAAACACATTCCTGACCAATCAAAAGGACCTCCAGGCCAACTCCACACCCCTAGGCTCCTTTGTTTTACAGAATCTGGGTGGATTTTGACATCTGACCATTTGGGCCACTTGCCTTCTCTCTTGCTCTGCTTGAAATTCTCACATTTATCTTTAAGTTCACCAATAATGAGCGAGGCTTGAAACCTTCAGCCCCCACCAACCACCCCAATAACAGCAGAATTGCAGCCCGGCTGCTGTATCATTTCCAGGTCTTGCATGTAATACATGTGGGTCTTCCCAATGTTTCCTGGTCGCTGTTGCTGTTACAGGGCATTGTGAAATCTTAGTAGCAAGCAAAAGGGTGGTTCCCGAAAGGCAGAGAAAGGGCGGAGGTATATGGGGGCTGTCTGGGAACTGCACTGGAACATTCAGAGGTGGTACGCCCAGTCAATCGGCTACTCAGGACCTGCGGCGTGTAGACCCTTCCACTTCTCAGAGTCCCCCCATCTCCTGTCCCTGCCCCAATCTGCCTGCAGCCCAACACAGGGCCCTGTGCTCAGAACAGGATCTCAGGTGGAGAGGTTGTGGGATCCAGGCTCCCAGGGGAGCAGGAGGGGAACCCTGAGAGAGCTTCATGAGGGGCCGGCCTATGATGCTTCTCAAATCCTGAGACCTCTGAGCCTCAGATTAACACCCCTACTTCCTCTTTCTCACCTGAGAAATGAAACCTGGGCCACAGCGGAGAGGGAGCCAGGATCTGTCCCCAGAAAATACCAGCAAGGACACTGCACAACAGCTGTGTGTCCAATATGGCCACGGTTGGAGGAGGGCAGGCCAAGGGGGAGAGCTACCTGGTGCTTGGCCAGCCGTGCTGTCTGGTGATTGGCCACAGGAGAGAGCTAACAGCTGAGAGCCTCCTGGTGATTGGCCAGGGAAAGTGGGGTGGAGACAGCCATCAGTGATTGGCCAGGGAGAGTAGGTTGGGGAGAGCCACCTGACGATTTTCTTGGCGCAGTATATGGACCTCAGGGTTCCGGGTGCAGGCCCCTCCCACCCTAACACATTCAGCGACTCTGTAAGATGCATGAAAGTTCAGGAAACAGAGAAGGAGGAGCAACCAAAACCCAGAGAAGGGGGTCATCTATACCCAGACATGAGAAATTTGAGTTTACTACCCAGGCAAAAATGTCCCTCTGCAGTAGAGGGCCAGTGTGGTGTGGTGTGTGAAGTTAAAAGCTGTTCCCTCTTTTGGGGGTTTACTCCCACGTGTCAGAGTTTCATGGCGGGATGACAAGAACTGGCTGGTGTTGCAGCCATTCAGAGTGCAGTACCCACGTTGTGTCACTGAGCCAATATGCTGGTTGTTCCATGGCATGCAGGCCTCTGGCCTGGGGCTGAATTCAGCCTGATGCTCTGGTAACATATCACTTGGGAAGCCTTTATCTTTTGGGGAGCTCTCTCCTGAGTGAACAAAGGATGCGATGATCATAGAGGAGAGAAAGACCCAAAGCTGGGAAAGTTATCCATGGGAATCAAAGCCATAGATAATAGTTGAAGAGAATTGGGTGGAAACCTAAATTCATACAAATGGCTTTTAACAAAAGCAAGAACAGTAATAAATAACTCTCCACGAAAGAGTTTAGCCTAAAAATTCCTTGACAATGTCTGTGGAAGAATATCAAATTTTTGTTTTTTTATTATTTTTTTAAATCATCTTTTTAATTTAGTATACAAGAAGGACAAGATTGGAAGACCTTACCCGAGGACCAGGGCTCCCTGCACATGGCCCAGCATGAGGAGGGAGTTGGGAGCAAGGGAGGAGACCCAGGCCCTGAGCACAGAGGAGTCCTAGGATGAGCTCCTCCAGCCTGAGCAGAAGTTCTCCCTACTGGAGGGGCAGGTGGGGATGGAGGTGTCAGGGGCAGACTGAGATCCATGGATTTCAAAACTTCCTTGGCCAAAATCAGGGCTTCCTGGAAGGTTTGGCCTTCCAGGCCACATGTTCAAATGGAGAGGTCACCACACATTCCCAGCCCAGAAGGACATAGAAGGGAAGCTGGGCTGTTATGTGGGACACCTCCAAGAGAGGTGGTTGCATAAGCTTCAGGATGCTTATTATGTTTAATAAATAGTTGTG
>NW_027404095.1:0-2531 GCF_003265705.2 Callorhinus ursinus
GAGGCGGAGCAAGACGGCGGAGGAGTAGGAGACCTGGATTTCGTCTGATCTCAGGAATTCAGGTGAATAGGGGTCAAACCATTCTGAACACCTACGAACTCAACAGGAGACCAAGAAGAGAGTAGCGACAACTCTCTGAACAGAGAAGCGACCACTTACTGGAAGGTAGGGCGTGCGGAGAAGTGAATCCGAGGCGATATTCGGGAGGATAGACGGCGGGGGAGGGGCCTCCGTCGGCCGCTTCTGGCAAGTGCTAGAGCCGCGGAGCACAAAATCGGACCTTTTAGAAGTCGGCTCCGCGGAGGGACGTCGCTCCAGTGGCTAAGCGGGGGGTGGAACCCTCACGGGAGAGTGTGGTCTCAGGACCCTCGGGGTCACAGAAAGACCGGGGGTGCCTGAGTGCGGCAGAGCTCCCGGGGATCGGAGCGGGGAAGCCGGCTGCAGAGACGGAGCTGAGGCGCGGGCTCTCAGCTCGGGGTGGCCATAAACTGTGATCCGCGGCCCCGTCGGGCCACTGCTCCTCCAGCAGGGACCCAACAAGCGGCAGAGCCGGGGAGACTCCCCTTCCTCCCCCAGGAGGAGCGGCGCAGAAGCGCACCGCACGCATCTGCTGGGTTTGGAGACTCCACACGGGGTCAGGTGCCAGAGATAGAAACGCTCGGTCACAGGCCAGGTGAGCACGGAGTGCGGCTGGAGACCAGGGAGACGGGAGTGACTGCTTTTCTCTGGGGGCGCACTGAGGAGCGGGGCCCGAGTTCTCGGCTCCTCCGGGCGGAGATTAGGAGGCTGCCATTTTCACTGTCGTCCTCCAAAGCTGTACCGAGGGCTTGCAGGGAACAAAAGCTCCTGAGAGCAAACCCCAGCAGCTTGCTTAGCCCGGACCGACAAGGGCGGGGCAATTCCACCTCCGCAAAGACTTTTGGGAACCACGGCAACAGGCCCCTCCCCCAGAAGATCAGCCCGAACAACCAGCAAGCCAAGACCAAGTTGATCGATCAAGGAGAACGGGAGAACTCCAGCGCTAGGGGAATACTGCACACAGAATTCATGGCTTTTTTTACCATGATTCATTAGTTTTTCAAAGTTAATTTTTTTAACTGTTTTTTTAATTTCTCTTTTTCCCTTTTTCAACCAACATCTTATCAATCCCTTTTTTTAAAAAAAAACCATTTTTTATTTTTCATTTTTAGAGTCATATTTTATCCCTTCATAGTAGTTACCTTTATTTTTGGCATATATATATAAATTGTTCTCTCTTTAAAATTTTGAGATACAGTTTCTTCTAACAGATCAAAATATACCCTAAATCACTAGTGTATGGCTTTGTTCTAGTCTCCTGCCTGATCACATTCTCTCCCTTTTTTTTTTAAATCTTCTTCTTTCTTTCTTCAAACAACTTCTTATCTTATCAATTCCTTTTATAAAATCTTTTATAATTTTCATCTTTACAGTCATCTTCCATCCCTTCATTGTATCAACCCTTATTTTGTACATATATAAGTCTCTCTTCCTTTAAAATTTTAGGAGGCACTTTTGTCTAACAGACCAAAATATGCCCAAAATCTAGTGTGTGGCACTGATCTATGCACTAGCCTGATCATATTTGATCATATTCGGTTTTTTTGTATTGTTCTGTTTTTTTTTAATCTTTTTCTTTTTGGTTTTTTTTTTTCTTTCTTTCTTTTCTCTTTCTTTTCTCTTTCTTTTTTCTTTCTTTCCCTTTCTTTTCCCCTGGTTTCAGCTCTTTCCTGATTTGTATAGAGTATATTTGCTGGGGACGTTGTTAACGTGTTAGCATTTTGTTCTCTCATTCGTCTATTCTCCTCTGGACAAAATGACAAGACGAAAAAAATCACCTCAGCAAAAAGAACAAGAGATAGTACCGTCAGCCAGGGACCTACTCAATACGGACATTAGTACGATGTCGGACCTAGAGTTCAGAATCATGACTTTAAAGATACTAGCTGGGCTTGAAAAAAGCGTGGAAGTTATTAGACAAATGCTTTCTGGAGAAATAAAAGAACTAAAACCTAACCAAGTCAAAATCAAAAAGGCTATTGATGAGGTGCAATCAAAAATGGGGGCACTAACTGCTAGGATAAATGAGGCAGAAGAGAGAATCAGCAAAATAGAAGACCAAATGATGGAAAATAAAGAGGCTAAGAAAAAGAGAGAAAAACAACTACAGGATCACGAGGGCAGAATTCGAGAGATAAGTGATAGATAAGATGAAACAACATTAGAATAATTGGGATCCCAGAAGAAGAAGAAAGAGAGAGAGGGGCAGAAGGTATATTGGAGCAAATAATAGCAGAGAACATCCCTAACGTGAGGAAGGAAACAGGCATCAAAATCCAGGAGGCACAGAGAACCCCTCTCCAAATCAATAAAAATAGGTCAACACCCCGACATCTAATAGTAAAACTTTCGAGTCTCAGAGACAAAGAGAAAATCCTGAAAGCAGCTCGGGAGAAGAGATATGTAACCTACAATGGTAGAAATATTAGATTGGCAACAGACCTATCCACAGA
>NW_027404096.1:0-2531 GCF_003265705.2 Callorhinus ursinus
TTCCTGAACCAAAGCCTCCATCCCTTTTAGCTGATGGAAAGTTTCTTGATTTGGGTTTCCATCCTGAGTTGTACCAGCTTTCATATCCAGGGACTGAGACACACACCTGACAGCTGTCTGGTGGGACAATTGTGCATGGTGTGGCTCAGACTCAAACAACACTTGGTCGTCAAATCCACAGTCTCCTGGTAAGTTTGAGAAAACAGCATCCTCAAGGTAAAATTACACAAACTCTCAGAGATGCATAGACTCTGTTGTCCAAAGATACTCCGACTGGCACTGATCGGATCATGATCTCATGTATTCTGCTGTGGGGACATTTAAAAAAGGTTCAGATATCATATCCATCCTAAATCAAAAAGTCAGGCTGCCTCTCCACTCTAAGTTTTTGACAGCTTCTTTTGACTTTTAGGAAATTCAGCCTAATAGAAGAAAAACTTTGACCCTGCTGGATGAGACAAGGACTTCTGTTCTGTCTCCAGATCCTGCAGTTTCCATTCCTGAATGGTTCCTGTGCATCAAGAAGACTGCCGACTTGCCATACCATCCAAAAATGCACCTGCTTCCCCTGTAGAGAGACATGGTGTGATGCTAATTATGTTCCTGCAATTCTCGACTTCTGGGAGCACACATCATATCCTGTTCAAAGTTCAAAACCCCAAAGCTCATTGCCAGGAGGTGCATTCTTCTCTGTGCCACTCATTGAGTCAGGTTATGTATATGGGCCACATATGTGAAACAGTACTTACTGCAAAATAATATAATAATTGCATAATACTTAATTGGTTTGCACACTCAAACAGCAATTCAATCATAAGACCACAGGATCAGAGTAGAGAGGGAAATAAGTTAGAATATTCTGAAATACAACACCAGATTACAATTCTGAGCTTCAGCATGTACAGCAGAAGAATTTATCACACCCTCTTTGCTATAAGTAAACAAGGGAGGGAGGAAGTGTGATGGAGTAGGGGTAAGGGTCCCTACACTTGTCTCAACCCTGGAACACAGCTAGGTAGTTATCAAGTCATTCTGACCAACAAAGAAATCAGTCAGAGGTCTGAGAGTTGAAAACTACAAGTGTACAAATAGAAAATCAACCACCTTTTGGAATGTAGGAGGTGTGCAAGTTTGTCTTCTGGGTGATGCAAGTGTGGGAATGACCACCGGGAAAGAGTGAGCCTCCTGAAGCTACCGACAATGTATTATAGAAGCAGAGAGCAAAATCTGAACTTTTCGAAGTCCGCTACTGTGGGGATGTGCCTGGAATAAAGATGCTGAAGTGGCAAAGTGGGGCAGAAATACAGGGTCTGAGGATCCCCTGAGCCATAAGAAGAATGTGCGGCACCAATGTGATGAACAGTTACTAGGCATAGGAGCCTGAAACCTGGTCGAAGGGTGAGTCTCAGTGCAGGCATTCTGCTCTGCTTTGCCATAAATGGTGAACCACTGTGTGGTCATGAGACCTCCTTCCTGAGACTTGCAGGCAAAAGGCAAAAAGTCTATTAGACCCTCTGCTAGAGAATAGCATGGGCCCACCGCATGAGAGTCCCTAATTTTGAAGTTGAAACTCAGTCACGTGCCTGAGATAGAGCAGCTCCAACAAAGGCAGGGTGAACACAGGGTTCAGATGGAAACCGGGGACAAATACGGGTTGAATGCTGTTCTGTGAAGGCTCAATGAAGAGTGCAGGGTGCGAACTTACAACACCGGTTTAGAGCAGAGGCCATATTTAACCCACCCATCAGTGCAAAACAGCTGTACCTATTGGAGGCCAGAGCCGCTTACACCAAGCGCTGCACCCGGCTCCCAAGATGGGCATTTCCACTAGGCCAGAACCCCTGAGAATAACCACAACAGGCACCTCCCTGAGATCAGCAGAATCTATTCCTTCTCACCAAGTCTAATGATCATTGAGTGCTGTGAAGTTTCAGCTCTAGGGCAAGTAGGATTTAGCTTTCTTTCTTTTTTTATTCTTAAGGATTTTTTATTTTTATTTTTTGATTTATTTTCCAATTATTCTTTCTTTATTTTTATTATTAACTTTTTAATATTTTCTTTTTCATTTTTATTTTTATAAATATATATTAATTACTTCTATTATTACTCTTCTTTATTTTATATTTATTTTTATTTATTTTTTGATCTATATTCTTTTTTAGAAGCAGACCAAAAGAAACCCAGGATCTTCATTTCTTGATGTTTTTACCCCGTTCTTTTTTTATTTTCTGAAAAAAAATGAAAGTATGGAAAATTTGCCCCAGAGGAATGAATAGGAGTAAATCTCATGGACAGGCTTTTAATCAATACAAATATAGGTATTATGTGTGAACTAGAACTTAAACCAATAATTTTTAGAATACAAACTGGGCTTTAAAAAAGGAGAGAAGACACTAGAGAATCCCTTACTGCAGTGATAAATGAACTGAAATTTAATCAGACCCAAATTAAAAAAACAACAACATCAACAACAAAAACCAACAAACAACTAAATCCAAGATGCAATCCCAAGTGGAGGCCATAAAAATGAG
>NW_027404097.1:0-2531 GCF_003265705.2 Callorhinus ursinus
GGCTTCTGAGTGGTCTCTCCCCAGAGCCTGGCCCCAAAACCCAAGGATTCGGGAGGCCCGAGCAGGATCAAGGGACTCAGGCTGCAACCCAAAAGCAAACCCCGCCACTGGGACTCTGGAAAGCATTCAGAGCAGAACTCTGAACGCCCATTCCAGCGAAACTACGCTTTCTGCGCCCCCTCGAGGCAAAGCCGGAGCCTGACACGCAACCTGACCCCCAACCTCAAGACATACATCCCATCCCAAGCTCGCCACAGTTCCCGCAGACCAGGAGTGCCGTGCACCTGGGCCCTAACCCTAACCCTCACTTGGCTTCGGGGAGCTCTCTCCCTACGTCCCTGGCTCCAGGCCCCAGGGATTGGGGCCACCTGAGCAATACCAGAGGACTCAGCCTGACACCACAAAGCAAAATGCGCCATTTGGCCCTTCCGAAAGCACTGGGAGGAGAACCTTACCTGCCGTGCGCCTTGGCCCTAACCCCAAGCCTAGATTGGCTCCTGAGTGCTCGGTTCCCGGAGGTCTCGCCCCAGAGCCCCAAAGGCAAGGGACACCTAAGCAATACCAGAGGACTGAGCTTGAAACCCCGTGAGAACCCCACCGTTTGGAACTCAGGAAAGGATTCACAGCAGGAGAACGCTGCATTCCCATCCCAGCGCACACACCGTTTGGAACTCGGGAAAGGATTCACAGCAGGACAACGCTGGATGCCCATCCCAGCGCACCCACCCTTTCAGCGGTCCCGCGCCCGAAAAGAAGAGCAAGACACTCACGCGGACCCACGCCTTCAACCCTCACCCCCGGGAACCTCGACGCAGTGCTGGGAGGTCAGGTCTCCCGTGCCCCTATGTGCTAACCAACACACCCGGTTGGCTTGGGAGGGGTCAGTCCTCAGAGCCTGGCTCCATAGCCCCACCGATTCGGGACACCCGAGCAATAGCGAGTGACTCAGGCTGCCACCGAGAAGGGAAATGCGCCATTTGCTCCTCGGGAAAGCATTCAGAGCAGGAGAACTCTGAATGCCCATCCCAAGGAATCCACAAATTTGGCGCCCTCTAGCGGCAAGCCCTGAGCCTGGCGCTCATCCTGACCCACGCCCTCAAGACAAACTCCCAGGGAAGCAGGCCATAGTGCTGCCACGTTGGGCCTGCCGTGCCCCAGGGCCTCACACTATCCCTCTCTGTTTCTGAGGGCTCTGGCCCCAGAGGCCTGGCTCTAAAGCCACAGGGATTGGGGGCACCTGAACAATACCGGCGGATTCAGCCGGTCTCGCAGAAGGAAACCACACCATTGGGAAATCGGGGCAAAGCGTTCTGAGTAGAACTCTGCATGTACATCCCAGCGAAGTGCCACATTCAACGGCCCCGTGCCCACAAACCCTGAGACTGACATTCACCCCGACCCACGCACCCCACTCAGATCCCCAGCCCCCTCAAGCTGGCCCCAACGTGGCCAGATCAGTGCTCCAATGACCCTAGGCACTAGGTCTACCCCTCGGTTGGCTTCTAAGTTTCTGGATCCAGAAGACTGCCTCCAAAGCCCCAGGGATGGCCATAAATGAGCAACACCAGAGGACCCACCTTGCCAAAAACAATTCAAACACCCTCCTTGCAACTCCCGTGAGGGTTCAGAACAGGACACCTCTGAATGCCCATCCCAACCAACGCACACATTTGGCGCCCTCCGGCGGCCCACCCTGAGCCTGACGCGACCTAACCCACGCCCTCAAGACAACCAACCCAGAGCAGGGTCCAGTGCTTACACGTCAGCCCTGCCGTGCCCCGAGGCCCTAACCGTCCCCCTGAGGCCTCTGAGGGTCTGTCCCCAGGGGCTTGACTCCAAAGCCCTAGGCATTTGGGACACCTGACCATTACCAGAGGACTCAGCCTGCCACTAACACCGAAAACATGCCTTTGGGAACTCCGGTAAGCATTCAGAACAGGAGATCTGTGCTGGTCCATCCCAACGAAACCCAAGTTCAACGTGCCCACGCCACAATCCCTGAGCCTGACACACCACCCTACCCACAGCCTCAAATCAGACCCCGGGAAGCTCAGCGCAGCGCCGGCACATCAGGCCTCTCATGTCCCTCAGCCCTAAGGCTCAGCCTAGCTTGGCTTCTGAGCGGTCTGTCCCCAGGGCCTGGGTCCAAAGCACGAAGGATTCGGCAGACCCGAGCAGTATGAAAGGACCCAGGCTGCCACCCGGAAGGAAACCCCACCCCTGGCAACTCCCGAAAGCATTCAGAGTAGGAGAACTCTGAATGCCCATCTCAGCACAACTCCACTTTCTTCGCCCCCTGACGACCAACCCTGAGCCTGACACTCAACCTAACCCACACCCTCAAGACAAAGCCCCGGTAAGCAGCCCACAGTGCTTACACATCAGGTTTTCGGTGCCTCGTAGTCCCTAACACTATCCCTCGCTGGCTTCTGAGGTCTCTGGCCCAGAGGCCTGGCTCTAAAGCCACAAGGATAGGGGGCACCTTAGCAATACCAGAGGATTCACCCCGTCTCCCAGAAGGAAACTGCCCC
>NW_027404098.1:0-2531 GCF_003265705.2 Callorhinus ursinus
GGCTTCTGAGTGGTCTCTCCCCAGAGCCTGGCCCCAAAACCCAAGGATTCGGGAGGCCCGAGCAGTATCAAGGGACTCAGGCTGCAACCCAAAAGCAAACCCCGCCACTGGGACTCTGGAAAGCATTCAGAGCAGAACTCTGAACGCCCATTCCAGCGAAACTACGCTTTCTGCGCCCCCTCGAGGCAAAGCCGGAGCCTGACACGCAACCTGACCCCCAACCTCAAGACATACATCCCATCCCAAGCTCGCCACAGTTCCCGCAGACCAGGAGTGCCGTGCACCTGGGCCCTAACCCTAACCCTCACTTGGCTTCGGGGAGCTCTCTCCCTACGTCCCTGGCTCCAGGCCCCAGGGATTGGGGCCACCTGAGCAATACCAGAGGACTCAGCCTGACACCACAAAGCAAAATGCGCCATTTGGCCCTTCCGAAAGCACTGGGAGGAGAACCTTACCTGCCGTGCGCCTTGGCCCTAACCCCAAGCCTAGATTGGCTCCTGAGTGCTCGGTTCCCGGAGGTCTCGCCCCAGAGCCCCAAAGGCAAGGGACACCTAAGCAATACCAGAGGACTGAGCTTGAAACCCCGTGAGAACCCCACCGTTTGGAACTCAGGAAAGGATTCACAGCAGGAGAACGCTGCATTCCCATCCCAGCGCACACACCGTTTGGAACTCGGGAAAGGATTCACAGCAGGACAACGCTGGATGCCCATCCCAGCGCACCCACCCTTTCAGCGGTCCCGCGCCCGAAAAGAAGAGCAAGACACTCACGCGGACCCACGCCTTCAACCCTCACCCCCGGGAACCTCGACGCAGTGCTGGGAGGCCAGGTCTCCCGTGCCCCTATGTGCTAACCAACACACCCGGTTGGCTTGGGAGGGGTCAGTCCTCAGAGCCTGGCTCCATAGCCCCACCGATTCGGGACACCCGAGCAATAGCGAGTGACTCAGGCTGCCACCGAGAAGGGAAATGCGCCATTTGCTCCTCGGGAAAGCATTCAGAGCAGGAGAACTCTGAATGCCCATCCCAAGGAATCCACAAATTTGGCGCCCTCTAGCGGCAAGCCCTGAGCCTGGCGCTCATCCTGACCCACGCCCTCAAGACAAACTCCCAGGGAAGCAGGCCATAGTGCTGCCACGTTGGGCCTGCCGTGCCCCAGGGCCTCACACTATCCCTCTCTGTTTCTGAGGGCTCTGGCCCCAGAGGCCTGGCTCTAAAGCCACAGGGATTGGGGGCACCTGAACAATACCGGCGGATTCAGCCTGTCTCGCAGAAGGAAACCACACCATTGGGAAATCGGGGCAAAGCGTTCTGAGTAGAACTCTGCATGTACATCCCAGCGAAGTGCCACATTCAACGGCCCCGTGCCCACAAACCCTGAGACTGACATTCACCCCGACCCACGCACCCCACTCAGATCCCCAGCCCCCTCAAGCTGGCCCCAACGTGGCCAGATCAGTGCTCCAATGACCCTAGGCACTAGGTCTACCCCTCGGTTGGCTTCTAAGTTTCTGGATCCAGAAGACTGCCTCCAAAGCCCCAGGGATGGCCATAAATGAGCAACACCAGAGGACCCACCTTGCCAAAAACAATTCAAACACCCTCCTTGCAACTCCCGTGAGGGTTCAGAACAGGACACCTCTGAATGCCCATCCCAACCAACGCACACATTTGGCGCCCTCCGGCGGCCCACCCTGAGCCTGACGCGACCTAACCCACGCCCTCAAGACAACCAACCCAGAGCAGGGTCCAGTGCTTACACGTCAGCCCTGCCGTGCCCCGAGGCCCCAACCGTCCCCCTGAGGCCTCTGAGGGTCTGTCCCCAGGGGCTTGACTCCAAAGCCCTAGGCATTTGGGACACCTGACCATTACCAGAGGACTCAGCCTGCCACTAACACCGAAAACATGCCTTTGGGAACTCCGGTAAGCATTCAGAACAGGAGATCTGTGCTGGTCCATCCCAACGAAACCCAAGTTCAACGTGCCCACGCCACAATCCCTGAGCCTGACACACCACCCTACCCACAGCCTCAAATCAGACCCCGGGAAGCTCAGCGCAGCGCCGGCACATCAGGCCTCTCATGTCCCTCAGCCCTAAGGCTCAGCCTAGCTTGGCTTCTGAGCGGTCTGTCCCCAGGGCCTGGGTCCAAAGCACGAAGGATTCGGCAGACCCGAGCAGTATGAAAGGACCCAGGCTGCCACCCGGAAGGAAACCCCACCCCTGGCAACTCCCGAAAGCATTCAGAGTAGGAGAACTCTGAATGCCCATCTCAGCACAACTCCACTTTCTTCGCCCCCTGACGACCAACCCTGAGCCTGACACTCAACCTAACCCACACCCTCAAGACAAAGCCCCGGTAAGCAGCCCACAGTGCTTACACATCAGGTTTTCGGTGCCTCGTAGTCCCTAACACTATCCCTCGCTGGCTTCTGAGGTCTCTGGCCCAGAGGCCTGGCTCTAAAGCCACAAGGATAGGGGGCACCTTAGCAATACCAGAGGATTCACCCCGTCTCCCAGAAGGAAACTGCCCC
>NW_027404099.1:0-706 GCF_003265705.2 Callorhinus ursinus
TCTTTGGGTTGTGTGGACTGTTTCTTTTGCTGTGCAAAAGCTTTTTAACTTGATGAAATCCCAATAGTTCATTTTTGCCCTGGCTTCCTGTGCCTTTGGTGATGTTTCTAGGAAGAAGTTGCTGGGGCTGAGGTCGAAGAGGTTGCTACCTGTGTACTCCTTTAGGATTTTGATGGATTCCTGTCTCATGTTTAGGTCTTTCAACCATTTGGGGTCTATTTTGTGTGTGGTGTAAGGAAATGGTCCAGTTTCATTCTTCTGCATGTGGCTGTCCAATTTTCCCAACACCATTTGTTGAAGAGACGGTCTTTTTTCCACTGGACATTCTTTCCTGCTTTGTCAAAGGTAAGTTGACCATAGAGTTGAGGATCCCTGTCTGGGCTCTCGATTCTGTTCCATTGATCTATGTGTCTGTTTTTCTGCCGGTACCATACTGGCTTGATGATGACAGCTTTGTAATAGAGCTGGAAGTCCGGAATTGAGATGGCGCCAGCTTTGCTTTTCTTTTTCAATATTCCTCTGGCTATTCGGGGTCTCTTCTGGTTCCATACATATTTTAGGATTATTTGTTCCACTTCTTTGAAAAAAGTGGATGGTATTTGGATGGGGATTGCATTGAATGTGTAGATTGCTCTAGGTAGCTTTGACATCTTCACAATGTTGGTTCTTCCAATCCATGAGCATGGAAAGTTTTTCCATTTCTTTG
>NW_027404099.1:806-2530 GCF_003265705.2 Callorhinus ursinus
TTCCTGCTTTGTCAAAGGTAAGTTGACCATAGAGTTGAGGATCCCTGTCTGGGCTCTCGATTCTGTTCCATTGATCGATGTGTCTGTTTTTGTGCCGGTACCATACTGTCTTGATGATGACAGCTTTGTAATAGAGCTGGAACACCGGAATTGTGATGGCGCCAGCTTTGCTTTTCTTTTTCAATATTCCTCTGGCTATTCGGGGTCTCTTGTGGTTCCATACATATTTTAGGATTATTTGTTCCACTTCTTTGAAAAAAGGGGATGGTATTTGGATGGGGATTGCATTGAATGTGTAGATTGCTCTAGGTAGCATTGACACCTTCACAATGTTGGTTCTTCCAATCCATGAGCATGGAACGTTTTTCCATTTCTTTGTGGCTTCTTCAATTGCTTTCCTGAGTATTTTATAGTTTTCTGAGGACAGATCCTTTGCCTCTTTGGTTAAATTTATTCCTAGGTATCTTATGTTTTGGGGTGCATTTGGGAGTGGGATCGACGCCTTGATTTGTCTCTCCTCTGTCTTGGTGTCGGTGTGTAGGAATGCCACTGATTTCTGTGCATTGATTTGATAGCCTGCTACTTGACTGAATTCCTGTATGAGTTCTAGCAGTTTTGGGGTGGAGTCTTTTGGGTTTTCCACATAAAGTATCATATCATCTGCAAAGAGTGAGAGTTTGACTTCCTCTTTGCCGATTTGGATGCCTTTGATTTCTTTTTGTGGTCTGATTGCTGTGGCTAGGACTTCTAATATTATGTTGAAGAGCAGTAGTGAGAGTGAACATCCCTGCCACGTTCCTGACCGTAGGGGAAAAGCTCTCAGCTTTTCCCCATTGAGAATGATATTCGCTGTAGGTTTTCCGTCGATGGCTTTTATGATATTGAGGTGTGTACCCTCTATCCCTACACTCTGAAGAGTTTTGATCAAGAAAGGATGCTGTAGTTTGTCAAATGCCTTTTCTGCATCTATTGAGGGGATCATATGACTCTTGTTCTTTCTTTTGTTAATGTATTGTATCGCGTTGATTGATTTGCGGATGTTGAACCAGCCTTGCAGCACAGAGATAAATCCCCCTTGGTCGTGGTGAATAATCCTTTTAATGTATTGTTGGATCCTGCTGGCTAGTATTTTGGTGAGAATTTTTGCATCCATGTTCATCAAGGATATTGGTCTGTAATTCTCCTTTTGGATGGCTTCTTTGTCTGGTTTGGGGATCAAGGTAATGGTGGCCTCATAAAATGAGATTGGAAGTTTTCCTTACATTTCTATTTTTTGGAACAGTTTCAGGAGAATAGGTATTAATTCTTCTTTAAATGTCTGATAGAATTCCCCTGGGAAGCCATCTGGCCTTGGGCTTTTGTTTCTTGGGAGATTTTTGATGACTGCCTCAATTTCCTTAGTGGTTATAGGTCTGTTCAAGATTTCCATTTCTTCCTGGTTCAGTTTTGGAAGTTGATACATCTCTAGGAATGCACCCATTTCTTCCAGGTTATCTAACTTGCTGGCATAGAGTTGCTCCTAATATGTTCTTGTAATTGTTTGTATTTCTTTGGTGTTGGTTGTGATCTCTCCTCTTTCATTCATGATTTTGTTGATTTGGATCATTTCTCTTTTCTTTTTGATCAGTTTAGCCAAGGGTTTATCAATCTTCTTAATTCTTTCAAAGAAATATCTCCTAGTTTCGTTGATCTGTTCTACTGTTCTTTTGGTTTCTATTTCATTG
>NW_027404100.1:0-2530 GCF_003265705.2 Callorhinus ursinus
TTGTCTCCCTCTCTGATTTTGTCTTATTTTATTTTTTCCTCCCTTCCCCTATGATCTTCTGTTTTGTTTCTTAAATTCCACATATGAGTGAAACCATATGATAATTGTCTTTCTCTGATTGACTTATTTTGCTCAGCAGCATAATACCCTCCAGTTCCATCCACGTCTATGTAAATGATAAGATTTCACCCTTTTCAATGGTTAAGTAATATTCCATTGCGTGTGTGTGTGTGTGTGTGTGTGTGTGTATGTATATATATATGTAAACACATAAAAATTACATATATACGTATATATTCCATTATATATATGCATGTATATATTCCATTATATATACATAAATATACCTCTATCTATCATCTGTCTATCTATCTATATACCACATCTTCTTTATCCATTCATCTATCAATAGACATCTGGACTCTTTCCATAGTTTGGCTATTATGCACATTGCTGCTATAAACACTGGGGTACAGGTGCCCCTTTGGATCACAAGTTTGTGTCCTTTGGATAAATACCTAGTAGTACAATTGCTGGGTCATAGGGTAGCTCTATTTTGAACTTCTTGAGGAACCTCCATACTGTTTTCCAGAGTGGCTGTACCAGCTTGAATTCCCACCAATGTGTAAGAGGGTTCCCCTTTCTTCTCATCCTCACCAGCATTTGTTGTTTCCTGACTTGTTAATTTTAGGCATTCTGACTGGTGTGATTGTGGTTTTGATTTGTATTTCCCTGATATCAAGTGATGTGGAGCATTTTTTCATGTCTGTTTCATGTCTGTATGTCTTCTTTGGAGAAATGTCTGTTCGTGTCTTCTGCCAATTTCTCGACTGGAGTTTTTGTTTTTTTGGGTGTTGAGTTTGATAAGTTCTTTTGTTTTTTGTTTTTTTGTTTTTTGTTTTTTGTTTTTTTTTAGTTTGATAAGTTCTTTATAGGTCCTGGATACTAGCCCTTTCTCTGAGAGGACATTTTCAAATATCTTCTCCCAATCTGTAGGTTGTCTTTTGGTTTTGTCAACTCTTTCCTTTGTTGTGCAAAAGCTTTTATCTTGATGAAGTCCCAGGAGTTCATTTTTGCTTTTGTTTCCCTTGCATTTGGGGACGTGTCTAGCAAGAATTTGCTGAGGCCAAGGTTGAAGAGGTTGCCACCTGTGTTCTAGGATTTTGATGGACTCCTGTCTCACATTTAGGTCTTTCATCCGTTTTGAATTTATTTCTGTGTGTGGTGTAAGAAAATGGTCCAGGTTCATTCTTATGCATGTGGCTGTCCAATTTTCCCAACACCATCTGTCGAAGAGACTGTCTTTTATTCTGTTGGATATTCTTTCCTGCTTTGTTGAAGATTACTTGACCATAGAGTTGAGGGTCCATTTCTGGGTTCTCTATTCTGTTCCATTCATCTATGTGTCTGTTTTTGTGCCAGTACCATACATACTGTCTTGACGATTACAGCTTTGTAATAGAGCTTGAAGTTCGGCATTGTGATGCCACCATCTTTGGTTTTCTTTTTCAACATTCTCCTGGTGATTCGGGGTCTTTTCTGGTTCCATACAAATTTTAGGAATGTTTGTTCTGGCTCTGTGAAAACTGTCGATGGTATTTTGATAGGGATTGCATTGAATGTGTAGAATGCTCTGGGTAGCATAGCTATTTTATTTTATTTTACTATTTGTTCTTCCCATCCATGAGCATGGAATGTTTTTCCATTTCTTTGTGTCTTCCTCAATTTCTTTCATAAGTGTTCTGTAGTTTTTAGAGTACAGGTCCTTTACCTCTTTGGTTAAGTTTGTACCTAGGTATCTTATGGGTTTGGGTACAATTGTGACTGGAATCGATTCTTTAATTTCTCTTTCTTCTGTCTCATTGCTAGTGTGTAGAAATGCAACTAATTTCTGTGCATTAATTTTTATATCCTGTCACGTTGCTGAATTCCTGTATGAGATCTAGCAATTTGGGGGTGGAGTCTTTGGGTTTTCCACATAAAGTATCACGTCATCTGCAAAGAGTGAGGGTTCGACTGCTTCTTTGCCAATTTGAATGCCTTTTATTTCTTTTTGTTGTCTGATCTCTGAGGCTAGGACTTCTAGTACTATGTTGAACAACAGTGGTGAGAGTGGGCATCCCTGTTGTGTTCTGGACCTTAGGGGGAAAGCTCTCAGTTTTTCCCCACGAAGAATGATATTCGCTGTGGGCTTTTCATAGATGGCTTTTATGATATTGAGGTCTGTTCCCTCTATCCCTATATTTTGAAGAGCTTTAATCAGGAAAGAATGCTGTATTTTGTCAAATGCTTTTTCTGCATCAATTGAGAGGATCATATGGTTCTTGTCCCTTCTTTTATTGATGTGATGTATCACGTTGATTGACTCACGAATGTTGAACCACCCTTGCATCCCGGGAATAAATCCCACTTGGTCGTGGTGAATAATTCTTTTAATGTACTGTTGGATCCTACCGGCTAGTATCTTGGTGAGAATTTTGGCATCCATGTTCATCAGGGATATTGGTCTCTAATTCTCCTTTTTGGTGGG
>NW_027404101.1:0-2530 GCF_003265705.2 Callorhinus ursinus
AACAAAACAAAAAAGGAGTGATTTGATGATGAGTTTCTTCCAACAACTACCCCTTGAGAAGTTTCGACACTCTGACTTTGCTCTGAACCCAGATAAGCCCCTGGGTGTGTCCGGTGGCCCTGGGGTGGTTCCTTTTTGTGCTGTCCACGCCTGTAGGAGTATCTGTGCTGTGTCCTGGGCCGGCTGGGCCGGTTCACTCGGGCACCGTATATGGGACGCCAGGTTTTTGTCATAATTGTGTGTCCTGAGGTCCCAGGGATATCCGGAGAAGGGAACCACCTAATGTGATGCACCTGCAAGGCTCACAGCCCAGCAACAGAGGCACGATGTCCAGCCTCGGTTCAGCCTGGGAGTAAGACGGAGGCTGGTATGAGCCCACGCTGGCGTCCCTTTCCCTTTCTCCTTCAGCACATTGTCCCTCCTCAGAATCCTCCTGTGTCTGCCCCTGGCTACCGGTGCTTGCTCCGGGCCTCCTCCTGGGCTGGTGTCCTGACTCTGCTCTGCACTGGGGACCCTCAGCACGGAAGAACGTGGGCCAATTGACTCATATTATTGATATTATTCACTTTACCAAGGTACACCTGCTTCAGAGAGATGCAGATATGGAGACAGGAAGACTGCGATGCGTCCAACATACCCAGTTTCTCCCACTCCCAAGACAAACTGAACCTTGTGGGGCCCTTCCATGCCCACCTTTGAGTTCTCTGAGGAAAGCGTCTGGAGGCTGTTTCTGTTTCAGGCTCTGACAACCTGAGGTTATTCTAGAAAGCTCTAGCTGTCTCCGGCTCTGGGCCAGTGAGGGTGTGGCTCTGTTCTCTCACAGCCTCTCCTCCAAGGATAGAGACCTAGGCCTTGGGCCTGTGAGCTCCTGGATCCATGGATCTATCCCCCCTCCCTTTCCCATGCCTACTGTTGTGCTCCGTGTGTGTGCAGACTTTGGGGGTGATGGGAGGGTCCATGTTGGGAACGAGGGATGTGGCCTCCATCCTGGGCTCTCAGAAGGGGAGGGAAATCACCAAAATGTACAGATGAAGTGTCTGGGGATTCACTCGCTGCTGAGTGAGGGTTCTCTCACGGGCTCCTGGATGTTCTTCTCTGCCGCACAGAAATTTCCATTTTATAGTCAGGGATGCTGTCAGAATTCGGGCCCCCGATTCCCCCATCTCAGCTCTTCGTGTTTGTCTTCTGCTACTCTCCTCCTCGAATGGAGGGGTGCTGCCTCCAGGCACCGGGTCTCATCCCAGGGCCAAAGAGAGCAGGGCCAACCTAACACCCTGGCGTCTGCCTGGGAACTGTGGTTACCTAGTGTGAGAGTGGTCTAGGAGAGACCGCCTCATTTATGGTCCCTAGAGGTGTTTCATTTGAAGACCCCATTTGTCCTCCCCCTCTCTGAGCCCTCCTGCTCACCTGCCCCTTCTTCTGAGTGTCCCCCACCCAAGCCCCTTCCCCACCTCTCTCTCCAGACACTTCTTTCTGGCTCTGGTCCTGCTCTGGCCACACTGCTCACCTCTCTGCTGATGCTCCTTACCTGCAGCCCTGTCCCGACGCCACCCTCCAGTCTCCTGGGTGGACCCTCCCTCCCGTGGTCCCCCATGTGCACCTCCTGCATCCCCAGTGTCTGAGCAGCTCCCCTGTGGAGTCTCTACCGGGACGCTTTACTGTCAGAAGACCCTGGACTTCACTCTGAGCCCCAGCTTCTCCATGCTCAGGGGCCTTGGGCTTCTCCCCTGAAACACAGGGACAATTGCAATGCAGGACTGTGGGGGCTGATGTGACAGTTAAATGACAAAGCAAATGTCAAGTGCTTTAGACTATGTCTGAGATGATTATTCCTCAACAAATGGTGATGTTCTCAATAAAAAAAAATAGAGGGGCTTTCCTTGTTTAACAAATCACTCAATTCCCAGTGTACCCCCAGCCCCCTGGACATTCTGGCTGAGACCCTAGCAGCCCCACCTGGCAGAGGCAGGGCGAGCAGAGCAGACACTCCTGAGATTCAGGATGGGGCCAGTTCCTGGGGAAGGAGCAGGGGAAAGGATGGGGTGTCCAGGGCTGTGCCCAGAGAGGGGGCAGGGGAGAGGAGCAACCACCAAGAGACAGAGCCACAGAGAAGGGGAGTGCTCAGAACTGAGACAGACCTAGGGCAGGGGCCGCCAGGGGGCCAAGGCTGTGGCTTAATTTCTGGGTCTGTCCCCAGGACCGGTGGCACTGCTTCCTGGCTCTGTGACCAGAGGCTTATGCTTGATTTCAGCTCGTGTTTACACCAGGCTGTCCCGGGAACTCAGGTGTCCCATATACACAAACACATGGGGGACCTGGCACACAGCTGTGCCCAGGCAGCTGCCCCGAATCAAAAGATAAACACACACACACACAAACACACAGTGACATAGAAAAAGGAACTTCCTCAGGCTTCCCCGACACACCCAGAGCATTCTCACCAAGGTAGGCAAGCTGGGGATGTCCACATTTCCTAATCAGTCGTTGTTGGAAGAAACTCATCATCAAATCACTCCTTTTTTGTTTTGTT
>NW_027404102.1:0-2529 GCF_003265705.2 Callorhinus ursinus
TTGTCTCCCTCTCTGATTTTGTCTTATTTTATTTTTTCCTCCCTTCCCCTATGATCTTCTGTTTTGTTTCTTAAATTCCACATATGAGTGAAACCATATGATAATTGTCTTTCTCTGATTGACTTATTTTGCTCAGCAGCATAATACCCTCCAGTTCCATCCACGTCTATGTAAATGATAAGATTTCACCCTTTTCAATGGTTAAGTAATATTCCATTGCGTGTGTGTGTGTGTGTGTGTGTGTGTGTATGTATATATATATGTAAACACATAAAAATTACATATATACGTATATATTCCATTATATATATGCATGTATATATTCCATTATATATACATAAATATACCTCTATCTATCATCTGTCTATCTATCTATATACCACATCTTCTTTATCCATTCATCTATCAATAGACATCTGGACTCTTTCCATAGTTTGGCTATTATGCACATTGCTGCTATAAACACTGGGGTACAGGTGCCCCTTTGGATCACAAGTTTGTGTCCTTTGGATAAATACCTAGTAGTACAATTGCTGGGTCATAGGGTAGCTCTATTTTGAACTTCTTGAGGAACCTCCATACTGTTTTCCAGAGTGGCTGTACCAGCTTGAATTCCCACCAATGTGTAAGAGGGTTCCCCTTTCTTCTCATCCTCACCAGCATTTGTTGTTTCCTGACTTGTTAATTTTAGGCATTCTGACTGGTGTGATTGTGGTTTTGATTTGTATTTCCCTGATATCAAGTGATGTGGAGCATTTTTTCATGTCTGTTTCATGTCTGTATGTCTTCTTTGGAGAAATGTCTGTTCGTGTCTTCTGCCAATTTCTCGACTGGAGTTTTTGTTTTTTTGGGTGTTGAGTTTGATAAGTTCTTTTGTTTTTTGTTTTTTTGTTTTTTGTTTTTTGTTTTTTTTTAGTTTGATAAGTTCTTTATAGGTCCTGGATACTAGCCCTTTCTCTGAGAGGACATTTTCAAATATCTTCTCCCAATCTGTAGGTTGTCTTTTGGTTTTGTCAACTCTTTCCTTTGTTGTGCAAAAGCTTTTATCTTGATGAAGTCCCAGGAGTTCATTTTTGCTTTTGTTTCCCTTGCATTTGGGGACGTGTCTAGCAAGAATTTGCTGAGGCCAAGGTTGAAGAGGTTGCCACCTGTGTTCTAGGATTTTGATGGACTCCTGTCTCACATTTAGGTCTTTCATCCATTTTGAATTTATTTCTGTGTGTGGTGTAAGAAAATGGTCCAGGTTCATTCTTATGCATGTGGCTGTCCAATTTTCCCAACACCATCTGTCGAAGAGACTGTCTTTTATTCTGTTGGATATTCTTTCCTGCTTTGTTGAAGATTACTTGACCATAGAGTTGAGGGTCCATTTCTGGGTTCTCTATTCTGTTCCATTCATCTATGTGTCTGTTTTTGTGCCAGTACCAAACATACTGTCTTGACGATTACAGCTTTGTAATAGAGCTTGAAGTTCGGCATTGTGATGCCACCATCTTTGGTTTTCTTTTTCAACATTCTCCTGGTGATTCGGGGTCTTTTCTGGTTCCATACAAATTTTAGGAATGTTTGTTCTGGCTCTGTGAAAACTGTCGATGGTATTTTGATAGGGATTGCATTGAATGTGTAGAGTGCTCTGGGTAGCATAGCTATTTTATTTTATTTTATTATTTGTTCTTCCCATCCATGAGCATGGAATGTTTTTCCATTTCTTTGTGTCTTCCTCAATTTCTTTCATAAGTGTTCTGTAGTTTTTAGAGTACAGGTCCTTTACCTCTTTGGTTAAGTTTGTACCTAGGTATCTTATGGGTTTGGGTACAATTGTGACTGGAATCGATTCTTTAATTTCTCTTTCTTCTGTCTCATTGCTAGTGTGTAGAAATGCAACTAATTTCTGTGCATTAATTTTTATATCCTGTCACGTTGCTGAATTCCTGTATGAGATCTAGCAATTTGGGGGTGGAGTCTTTGGGTTTTCCACATAAAGTATCACGTCATCTGCAAAGAGTGAGGGTTCGACTGCTTCTTTGCCAATTTGAATGCCTTTTATTTCTTTTTGTTGTCTGATCTCTGAGGCTAGGACTTCTAGTACTATGTTGAACAACAGTGGTGAGAGTGGGCATCCCTGTTGTGTTCTGGACCTTAGGGGGAAAGCTCTCAGTTTTTCCCCAGGGAGAATGATATTCGCTGTGGGCTTTTCATAGATGGCTTTTATGATATTGAGGTCTGTTCCCTCTATCCCTATATTTTGAAGAGTTTTAATCAGGAAAGAATGCTGTATTTTGTCAAATGCTTTTTCTGCATCAATTGAGAGGACCATATGGTTCTTGTCCCTTCTTTTATTGATGTGATGTATCACGTTGATTGACTCACGAATGTTGAACCACCCTTGCATCCCGGGAATAAATCCCACTTGGTCGTGGTGAATAATTCTTTTAATGTACTGTTGGATCCTACTGGCTAGTATCTTGGTGAGAATTTGGCATCCATGTTCATCAGGGATATTGGTCTCTAATTCTCCTTTTTGGTGGG
>NW_027404103.1:0-2528 GCF_003265705.2 Callorhinus ursinus
AAAAGAAGAACAAGGTCAATATTAATCCACATGGCAGATTTTTATTTGAAATAGAAGGGATAAGTCAGTTGGGCATATGCAGTCCCATGAACACATGGTTTAGGTAGCACCTGGCTTGGGAAATTGAGCTGGCTGGATTTCAGTACCTGTTTGTCTCTTTGCCCTGGCACTACAGATAATGAACATTCTTGCACTACTGTGCTTGTTCCAATCTCTTTCTGGTGGCCCCATTTTCCAGTTATACCATGAGACTGAATAAATATTTGTTTACACAATGTGCTTGTTATTTGGCTCAGCAAGCAGTAAGGAATGATTTGAACAGGCAGACTCAGAAGAGTTGGTGGTGGGAGTAGCCGCTGTGGGTGTGTGTGGTCAGGGAAGGCCTTCGGAATGTAGAAAAAATGTGGATATGGGAACTGGGGAAAGACGCTCTATCCTCAGAAGAATTTTATCTATTTTCATTTAGGAGTCAAAGCCCACACTACATGGCAAATAGCAGGCTTTTAGATCAGTAGTATGCACTGTTGTAGGATATACACTACAGTATGCACTACTGATCTTTTTTAAGAACTCCATACAAGGTAGAGAGGTCTAAAGTTAAGCATCTTTGAGGGAATTCTACTATCTAATATATTCAAGGGAATAAGGACTCAGTAAAAGGGTATATATTTAAAGGAAAATAGTACATAAGGTATGAGATGACTCATGGGCTGTTTTCTATTGCTGATGCTGGGTATTTAACGGCAATAAATTCCTTCTTAACTCAAATAAAGTAATGACAGATAAACCAAAGGCCACAAATCGTTTTTTGTTTTTTGTATTTTTTATTATGTTACATTAATCACCATACATTACATCATTAGTTTTTGATGTAGTGTTCCATGATTCATTGTTTGCCTATAACACTCAGTGCTCCATGCAATATGTGCCTTCTTTAATACCCATCACCAGGCTACCCATCCCCCAACCCCCCTCCCTTCTAGAACCCTCAGTTTGTTTCTCAGAGTCCATAGTCTCTCATGGTTTGTCTCCACCTCCGATTTCCTCCCCCCTCATTTTTCCCTTCCTGCTATCTTCTTTCTTTCTTTATTTTTAACATATAATGTATTATTTGTTTCAGAGTTACAGGTCTGTGATTCAACAGTCTTACACAATTCACAGCGCTCACCATAGCACATACCCTCCCCAATGTCTATCACCCAGCCACCCCCTCCCTCCCACCCCCCACCACTCCAGCAACCCTCAGTTTGTTTCTTGAGATTAAGAATTCCTCACATCAGTGAGGTCATATGATACATGTCTTTCTCTGATTGACTTATTTCACTCAGCATAACACCCTCCAGTTCCATCCACGTCGTTGCAAATGGCAAGATTTCATTCCTTTTGATGGCTGCATAATATTCCATTGTGTATATATACCACTTCTTCTTTATCCATTCGTCTGTCGATGGACATCTTGGCTCTTTCCACAGTTTGGATATTGTGGACATTGCTGCTATAAACATTAGGGTGCACGTACCCCTTCGGATCCCTACATTTGTATCTTTGGGGTAAATACCCAGTAGTGCAATTGCTGGGTCATAGGGTAGCTCTATTTTCAACTTTTGGAGGAACCTCCGTACTGTTTTCCAGAGCGGTTGCACCAGCTTTGCATTCCCGCCAACAGTGTAGGAGGGTTCCCCTTTCTCCGCATCCCCGCCAACATCTGTCGTTCCCTGACTTGTTAATTTTAGCCATCCTGACTGGTGTGAGGTGGTATCTCATGGAGGTTTTGATTTGGATTTCCCTGATGCCGAGCGATGTTGAGCACTTTTTCATGTGTCTGTTGGACATTTGGATGTCTTCTTTGGAAAAATGTCTGTTCATGTCTTCTGCCCATTTCTTGATTGGATCATTTGTTCTTTGGGTGTTGACTTTAAGAAGTTCTTTATACATTTTGGATACTAGCCCTTTATCTGCTATGTCATTTGCAAATATCTTCTCCCAACCTGTCGGTTGTCTTTTGGTTTTGTTGACTGTTTATTTTGCTGTGCAAAAGCTTTTTATCTCGATGAAGTCCCAAGAGTTCATTTTTGCCCTTGCTTCCCTTGCCTTTGGCGATGTTTCTAAGAAGTTGCTGCGGCTGAGGTCGAAGAGGTTGCTGCCTGCGTTCTCCTCTAGGATTTTGATGGACTCCTGTCTCACGTTTAGGTCTTTCAACCATTTTGAGTCTATTTTTGTGTGTGGTGTAAGGAAATGGGCCAGTTTCATTCTTCTGCATGTGGCTGTCCAATTCTCCCAACACCATTTGTTGAAGAGACTGTCTTTTTTCCATTGGACATTCTTTCCTACTTTGTCAAAGATGAGTTGACCATAGAGTTGAGGGTCCATTTCTGGGCTCTCGATTCTGTTCCATTGATCAATATGTCTGTTTTTGTGCCAGTACCATATGGTCTTGATGATGACAGCTTTGTAATAGAGCTGAAAGTCCGGAATTGGGATGCCGCCAGCTTTGCTTTTCTTTTTCAATATTCCTCTGGCTATTCGGG
>NW_027404104.1:0-2528 GCF_003265705.2 Callorhinus ursinus
TTTAAATGTTTGGTAGTATTCCCCTGGGACGCCATGTGGCCCTGGGGAATACTACCAAACATTTAAAGAAGAATTAATACCTATTGTTCTGAAACTGTTCCAAAAAATAGAAATGGAAGGAAAACTTCCGAACTCATTTTATGAGGCAGGCATTACCTTGATCACCAAAACAGACAAAGATGCCATCAAAAGGGAGAATAACAGACCAATATCCTTGATGAACACAGATGCAAAAATTCTCACCAATATACTAGGCAATAGTATCCAACAGTAGATTAAAAGGATTATTCACCACGACCAAGTGGGATTTATCCTTGGGCTGCAAGGTTGGTTCAACATACACAAAGCAATGTGATAGAATACATTAATAAAAGAAAGAACAAGAGCCAGATGATGTTCTCAGTAGATGCAGAAAAAGCATTTGACAAAATACAACATCCTTTCTTGATCAAAGCTCTTCAGACTATAGGCATAAAGGGTACATACCTCAATATCATAAAAGCCATCTATGAAAAACCCACAGCGAAATTCATTCTCAATGGGGAAAAACTGAGAGCTATCCCCCTAAGGTCAGGAACGCGGCAGGGATGTCCACTCTCACCACTGCTATTCAACATAGTATTAGAAGTCCTAGCCACAGCAATCAGACAACAAAAAGAAATCAAAGGCATCCAAATCGACAAAGAAGTCAAACTCTCACTCTTTGCAGATGATATGATACTTTATCTGGAAAACCCAAAAGACTCCACCCCAGAACTGCTAGAACTCATACAGGAATTCAGTAAAGTGGCAGGATATAAAATTAATGCACAGAAATCAGTGGCATCCCTATACACCAACAACAAGACAGAAGAAAGAGAAATTAAGGAGTCTATCCCATTTACAATGGCACCCAAAATAAGAAGATACCTAGGAATAAATCTAACCAAAGAAGCAAAGGATCTGTACTCACAAAACTATGAAATACTCATGAAAGAAATTGAGGAAGACACAAAGAAATGGAAAAAATTCCATGCTCATGGATTGGGAGAACAAACATTGTGAAGATCTCAATGCTACCTAGAGCAATCTACACATTCAATGCAATCCCCATCAAAATACCATCTACTTTTTTCAAAGAAATGGAACAAATAATCCTAAAATTTGTAAGGAACCAGAAAAGACCCCAAACAGCCAGAGGCATGTTGAAAAAGAAAAGAAAAGCTGGGTTGCCTGGGTGGCTCAGTTGTTAGGCATCTGCCTTCGGCTCAGGTCATGATCCCAGAGTCCTGAGATCAAGCTCCGCATCGGACTCCATGCTCCGCGGGAAGCCTGCTTCTCCCTCTCCCACTCCCCCTGCTTATGTACCCTCTCTCTCTGTGTCTCTCTCTGTCAAATAAATAAACAAAATCTTTAAAAAAAGAAAGAAAGAAAAGAAAAGCTGGTCGTATCAAAATTCCGGACTTCCGGCTCTATTAAAAAGCTGTCATCATCAAGATTGTATGATACTGGCACAAAAACAGACACATAGATCAGTGGAACAGAATAGAGAGCCCAGAAATAGACCCTCAACTCTATGGTCAACTAATCTTCGACAAAGCAGGAAAGAATGTCCAATGGAAAAAAGACAGTCTCTTCAACAAGTGGTGTTGGGAAAATTGGACAGCCACATGCAGAAGAATGAAACTGGACCATTTCCTTACACCACACACAAAAATACACTCCAAATGGTTGAAAGACCTAAATGTGAGACAGGAGTCCATCCAAATCCTAAAGGAGAACACAGGAAGCAACCTCTTTGATCTCAGCCACAGCAGTTTCTTCCTAGAAACATCGCCAAAGGGAAGGGAAGCAAGGGCAAAAATGAACTATTGGGACCTCATCAAGATAAAAATCTTTTGCACGGCAAAAGAAACAGTCCACAAAACCAAAAGACAACCGACAGAATGGGAGAAGATATTTGCAAATGACATATCAGATAAAGGGCTAGTATCCAAAATATGTAAAGAACTTCTTAAACTCAACACCCAAAGAGCAAATGATCCAATCAAGAAATGGGCAGAAGACATGAACGAACATTTTTCCAAAGAAGACATCCAAATGACCAAAAGACACATAAAAAAGTGCTCAACATTGCTCGACATCAGGGAAATCCAAGTCAAAACCTCAATGGCTAAAATTAACAAGTCAGGGATCGACAGATGTTGGCGGGGATGTGGAGAAAGGGGCACCCTCCTACACTGTTGGTGGGAATGCAAGCTGGTGCAACCACTCTGGAAAGCAGTATGGAGGTTCCTCAAAAAGTTGAAAATAAAGCTACCATACGATCCAGCAATTGCACTACTGAGTATTTACCCCGAAGATACAAATGTAGGGATCCGAAGGGGGACATGCACCCCAATGTTTATAGCAGCAATGTCCACAATAGCCAAAGTGTGGAAAGAGCCAAGATGTCCTTTCACAGATGAATGGACAAAGAAGTGGTATATATACACAACGGAATATTATGTAGCCATCAAAACAAATGAGATCTTGCCATTTCCAACGAC
>NW_027404105.1:0-2528 GCF_003265705.2 Callorhinus ursinus
ATTCCTTTTGATGGCTGCATAATATTCCATTGTGTATATATACTCTTCTTTATCCATTCATCTGTCGATGGCCATCTTGGCTCTTTCCACAGTTTGGCTATTGTGGACATTGCTGCTATAAACATTGGGGTTCACAGCCCTTCGGATCCCTACATTTCTATCTTTCTGGTAAATACCCAGTAGTGCAATTGCTGGATCTCCCTTGGGTGGGCAGAGGGGCGGGCCCTGGTCCTGCTGGTCTTCACGCTGAGGATGCAGAGGGAGGACTGAGGGACCCTGGACCGCCGCCCAGCCTCAAGTCTGGGAAGGTCCGTGGCGGGGGGAGGGTGATGGGAACACGTGGTGAGTCCTGACTTCTGCATCCAGGTCTCAAAGACGCTGGATGCCTTGGCAAAAGGAGAAGGGCCTCCCTCATTGGGCAGAGGGGAGGCCTCAGGTCCTGCTGGGCTTTACGGTGAGGATGCAGAGGGAGGATTGAGGGACCCTGGACCCCAGCACAGCGTCAGTCAGGGAAGGTCCATTGGGGGAAGGGGGGCTGATTGGAACACGTGGTGAGTCTGGACTTCGGAGTCCGGGTCTCAGAGAGACTGAGGTGAGGGCCTGATGAAAGGAGCAGATGCTCAGGTGGGCAGAGGGGAGGGCCCTGGTCACCCCGTGGCGGGGGGTGGCGTGCAGAGGCCAGGGTTAAACCCTGAGGGAGGACAGAGGGGAGCCCCGCAGAAGCCCACCCATGATGTCAGTCTAGGGAGCCCCCCCCCGGGCGGGATGGGGACATGTGGCCAGTGCGGCAGACTTCTGCATCTGGGTCTCCCGAGAACCTGGGGTCCTTGGTGGATCGAAGGAGCAGGGCCACCCTCAGGGGGGCAGAGGGGCAGGGCCAGGTCCTGTTGGGCTTTACGCTGAAGTTGCAGAGGGAGGACTGAGAGACCCTGGACCCCAGCCCAGAGTCAGTCCCTAGAGGCCTGAGTGGAGGACGGGGACACCCCGATTGTGTTCGTGCGTGCGCTTGTGTGTCCCCCACTTGTCCATCCGTGTGTCCCAGACACGGGATGCCCCGGTGCCCAGGAGCCGATCCACAGGCAGTAGGGATAGGCAGAGGCATAGGCAGCCAGGGAGTCCTGGTGGAGATCAGAAGAAAGCCCGAGAGACCTGGACGCCCCATCTCAGCCTTCGGAAGCCCTGGGCTTCATGGTCACACGTGTTGGTCACAGACTTAACTCGGTGGGCTCAGGGCAGGGAGGGCCTTGTTGATGGCAGGTCAGCTTGGGGACATCAGACGGAGGGGCCTAGGACCTGCCAGGGCTCGAACCAAGGACCCCCAAGGGACTCCCCAGGGAGCCCGCAGGACCGTGGCCCTGATTCAGCCATGGGAGACTCCTGGGATGGAAGAGCCCACACAGTGCATGGCCACATTGGCCTCAGGGCCTCCGAGAACCCCTGCCCCTTTGATGGAGCACTGCCTCGAGTATGCGGGTGGGGGCCCGTGGCCCACGTGTTGCTGGGTGGAAATGCGAGGACCGGAAGGAGGACTGCAGCATTGGGGACAGCGAACAGATTTGGTCCCAGGAGGCCCCAAGGCCAGATGGTCACCTAGGGCGTGCCCTGACTTCCCAGCCACGTCTCCTAGAGCCTGGGGTCTGGGTAGAAGGAGCAGGCTTCAGGGCGGCCCAGGCTGAGCCCGGTCCTGCCAGGATGGAAGGGGAGGACCAGAGGGAGGACTGAATGGGCTGCAGTACGGACAGGCCATGGAGGAGGACCCTTGTGGAGGATGAGCCCATGCCTCCTGTCTGGGGGTCCACATCTTAGAGCCTGAGGGCCTGTGGTGAGAATGAGCGGGCCTGGGGTGGGGCGGGCCTGTGTGTGTGTGAGGGTGGAGTGCGGGGGCGGGGGGGCGGGGCACGGGTCCGGTTGGGAGTCAGGGTGAGGACCCTGGGGGAGGACTGACCATACCCCCTCCACCCCATCTCAGCAAAGAAGCCAGGGCCCCGGAGTCTGGCCGTGCCCGATCCAGGGAGGATCGGTCAGTGGGGGCCCAACCTGGCACGCATGCTCACTTGTCTCATGGGCCAGAAGGCGGGAGTCCTCGGAGAGCTGAGGTCTTGGTCTGAGGGGCACATGGCTTCTGTCTCACGTTGGGGACCTGGAAGAAGGGCAGGCCCTGGCAGGAAGAAAGAAGATTAGCGTCCTGGGGGCCTGAGGGCATCCGCACCCCAGGACAGAGGGGCCCGTCCCTACTACCAGCCCTTTGGGATCTTGCCAGGGACTGAGGGGGGGCATGGAGACGTGGCCGTTGATGAGGAAGTGCTGGCTCCTCACCCTCTTCTCGGAGCTCTCAGGGAGGTGAGGACCATGCTGGGAGAGGTCGTGGTCAGGTCATCTGGGGAAGCGCACCTGGGAGACACACAGGAGTCCCTGCTCCTGCCAAGAAATCAGTGTGGGGACACCCGAGGGAAGAGTGAGTGACTCTCCATCCACCCCGCGGGACCAGGAAGGGATGGACCAGAAGTCTGTGCAGCCCCTACCTGGAG
>NW_027404106.1:0-2526 GCF_003265705.2 Callorhinus ursinus
ATGAGGAAGGACACTATACCCTACTTAAAGGGTCTATCCAACAAGAAGACCTAACGATTGTAAATCTGTATGCCCATAACATGGGAGCAGCAAATTACATCAGGCAATTAATAACCAAAGCAAAGAAACACATTGACAACAATACAATAATACTGGGGGACTTTAACACCCCCCTGACTGAAATGGACAGATCATCTAAGCAAAAGATAAACAGGGAAATAAAGACTTTAAATAACACACTGGACCAAATGGACTTCACAGACACATTGAGAACATTCCATCCCAAAGCAACGGAATACACATTCTTCTCTGGTGCCCATGGAACATTCTCCAGAATAGATCACATCCTGGGTCAAAAATCAGGTCTCAACCGGTACCAAAAGATTGGTATTATTCCCTGCATATTTTCAGACCACAATGCTTTGAAACTAGAACTCAATCACAAGAGGAAAGTCGGAAAGAACTCAGAAACATGGAGGCTAAAGAGCATCTACTAAAGAATGAATGGGTCAACCAGGAAATTAAAGAAGAATTAAAAAAATTCATGGAAACCAATGAAAATGAAAACACAACTGTTCAAAATCTTTGGGATGCAACAAAGGCAGTCCTAAGAGGAAATTATATAGCAATAAAAGCCTTTCGCAGGAAACAAGAAAGTTCTCAAATACACAACCTAACCCTACACCTAAAGGAGCTAGAGAAAAAACAACAAATAAAGCCTAAACCCAGCAGGAGAAGAGAAATAATAAGGATCAGAGCAGAAATCAATGAAATGGAAACCAAAAGAACAGTAGAACAGATCAACGAAACTAAGAGCTGGTTCTTTGAAAGAATTGACAAGATTGATAAACCTCTGGCCAGACTTATCAAAAAGAAAAGAGAAATGACCCAAATCAACAAAAACATGAATGAAAGAGGAGAGATCACAACCAACACCAAAGAAATACAAACAATTATAAGAACATATTATGAGCAACTCTATGCCAGCAGATTAGATCACCTGGAAGAAATGGATGCATTCCTGGAGATGTATCAACTACCAAAACTGAACCAAGAAGAAATGGAAAACCTGAATGGACCTATAACCACTAAGGAAATTGAAGCAGTCATCAAAAATCTCCCAACAAACAAAAGCCCAGCGCCAGATGGCTTCCCAGGGGAATTCTATCAAACATTTCAACAAGAATTAATACTTCTTCTTCTGAAACTGTGCCAAAAAATAGAAATGGAAGGAAAACTTCCAAACTGGTTTTATGAGGCCACCATTACTTTGATCCCCAAACTAGACAAAGACCCCATCAAAAAGGAGAATTACAGACCAATATCCTTGATGAACATGGATGCAAAAATTCTCACCAAAATACTAGCCAGTAGGATCCAATAGTACATTAAAAGGATTATTCACCACAACCAAGTGGGATTTATCCCTGGGCTGCAAGGTTGGCAACATCCACAAATCAATCAACGTGATACAATACATTCACAAAAGAAAGAACAAGAATCATATGATCCTCTCAATAGATGCAGAAAAAGCATTTGACAAAGTACAGCATCCTTTCTTGATCCAAACTCTCCAGAGTATAGGGATAGAGGGTACATACCTCAATATCATAAAAACCATCTATGAAAAACCCACAGCGAATATCATTCTCAATGGGGAAAAACTGAGAGCTTTCCCCCTAAGGTCAGGAACGCGGCAGGGATGTCCACTCTCACCACTGCTATTCAACATAGTATTAGAAGTCCTACCCACAGCAATCAGACAACAAAAAGAAATCAAAGGCATCCAAATCGGCAAAGAAGAAGTCAAACTCTCACTCTTTGCAGATGATATGATACTGTATGTGGAAAACCCAAAAGACTCCACCCCAAAACTGCTAGAACTCATACAGGAATTCAGTAAAGTAGCAGGATAGAAAATCAATGCCCAGAAATCAGTGGCATTCCTATACACCAACAACAAGACAGGAGAGAGACAAATCAAGGAGTCGATCCCATTACAATCGCACCCAAAACCATAAGATAGCTAGGAATAAATTCAACCAAAGAGGCAAAGGATCTGTACTCAGAAAACGTATAAAATACTCCTGAAAGAAATTGAGGAAGACACAAAGAAATGGAAAAACGTTCCATGCTCATGGATTGGAAGAACAAACATTGTGAAGATGTCAATGCTACCTAGAGCAGTCTACACATTCAATGCAATCCCCTTCAAAATACCATCCACCTTTTTCAAAGAAATGGAACAAATGATCCTAAAATTTGTATGGAACCAGAAAAGACCCTGAATAGCCAGAGGAATGTTGATAAAGAAAAGCAAATTTGGCGGCATCACAATTCCGGACTTCCAGCTCTATTACAAAGCTGTCATCGTCAAGACAGTATGGTACTGGCACAAAAACAGACACATCGATCAATGGAACAGAATAGAGAGCCCAGAAATGGACCCTCAACTCTATGGTCAACTAATTTTTGACAAAGCAGGAAAGTATGTCCAATGGAAAAAAGACAGTCTCTTCAACAAAT
>NW_027404107.1:0-2526 GCF_003265705.2 Callorhinus ursinus
GAGTCTCAGAGACAAAGAGAAAATCCTGAAAGCAGCTCGGGAGAAGAGATATGTAACCTACAATGGTAGAGATATTAGATTGGCAACAGACCTACCCACAGAGACCTGGCAGGCCAGAAAGGACTGGCATGATATCTTCAGAGCACTAAATGAGAAAACTCTGCAGCCAAGAATACTATATCCAGGTAGGCTGTCATTGAAAATAGAAGGAGAGATAAAAAGCTTCCAGGACAAACAAAAACTAAAGGAATTTGCAAACACAAACCAGCCCTACAAGAAATATTGAAAGAGGTCCTCTAAGCAAAAAGAGAGCCTAAAAACAGCATAGATCAGAAAGGAACACAGACAATATACAGTAACAGTCACCTTACAGGCAATACAATGGCACTAAATTCATACCTTTCAATAGTTATGCTGAATGTAAATGGGCTAAATGCCCCAATCAAAAGACACAGGATATCAGATTGGATTAAAAAACAAGACCCATCTATATGCTGTCTGCAAGAGACTCATTTTAGACCCAAAGACGCCCCCAGATTGAAAGTGAGGGGGTGGAAAACCATTTACCATGCTAATGGACACCAAAAGAAAGCTGGGGTGGCAATCCTTATATCAGACAAATTAGATTTTAAAACAAGACTGTAATAACAGATGAAGAAGGACACTATATCCTACTTAAAGGGTCTATCCAACAAGAAGATCTAACAATTGTAAATATCTATGCCCCTAACATGGAGGCAGCCAATTTTATAAGGCAATTAATAACAAAAGCGAAGAAACACATTGACAACAATACAATAACAGTGCGGGACTTTAACACCCCCCTGACTGAAATGCACAGGTCATCTAAGCACAAGATCAACAAGGAAACAAAGACTTTAAATGAAACACTGGACCATATGGACTTTACAGATATATTCAGAACATTCCATCCCAAAGCATCGGAATACACATTCTTCTCTAGTGCCCATGGAACATTCTCCAGAATTGATCAAATCCTAGGTCACAAATCAGGTCTCAACCGATACCAAAAGACTGGGATCATTCCCTGCATATTTTCAGACCACAGTGCTTTGAAACTAGAACTCAATCACAAGAGGAAAATCGGAAGGAACTCAAATACATGAGGGCTAAAGAGCATCCTACTAAAGAATGAATGGGTCAACCAGGAAATTAAAGAAGAATTAAAAAAGTTCATGGAAACCAATGAAAATGAAAACACAACTGTTCAAAATCTTTGGGATACAGGAAAGACAGTCCTGAGAGGAAAGTATATAGCAATACAAGCCTTTCTCAAGAAACAAGAAAGGTCTCAAATACACAACCTAACCCTACACCTAAAGGAGCTAGAGAAAAAACAGCAAATAAAGCCTAAACCCAGCAGGAGGAGAGAAATAATCATGATCAGAGCAGAAATCCATGAAATAGAAACCAAAAGAACAGTAGTATAGATCAACAAAACTAGGAGCAGGTTCTTTGAAAGCCTTAACAAGATTGATAAATGCCTGGCCCGACTTATCAAAAAGAAAAGAGAAATGACCCAAAACAACAAAATCATGAATGAAAGAGGAGAGATCACAACCAACACCAAAGAAATACAAACAACCATAAGAACATATTATGAGCAACACTATGCCAGTAAATTAGATAACCTGGAAGAAATGGGTGCATTCTTAGAGATGTATCACTACCAAAATTGAACCAGGAAGAAATAGAAAACCTGAACAGACCTATAACCACTAAGGAAATTGAAGCAGTCATCAAAAATCTTCCAAGAAATAAAAGCCCAGGGCCAGATGGCTTCCCAGGGGAATTCTATCAGACATTTCAAGAAGAATTAATACCTATTGTCCTGAAACTGTTCCAAAAAATTGAAATGGAAGGAAAACTTCCAAACTCATTTTATGAGGCCAGCATTACCTTGATCCCAAAACCAGACAAAGACCCCATCAAAAAGGAGAATTACAGACCAATATCCTTGATGAACATGGATGCAGAAATTCTCACCAAAATACTAGCCAATAGGATCCAACAGTACATTAAAAGGATTATTCACCATGACCAAGTGGGATTTATCCCTGGGCTGCAAGGTTGGTTCAACGTCCGCATATCAATCAACGTGATACAATACATTAACAAAAGAAAGAACAAGAATCATATGATCCTCTCAATAGATGCAGAAAAAGCCTTTGACAAAGTAGAGCATCCTTTCTTGATCAAAACTCTTCAGAGTATAGGGATAGAGGGTACCTACCTCAATATCATAAAAGCCATCTATGAAAAACCTACAGCAAATATCATTCTCAATGGGGAAAAGCTGAGAGCTTTTCCCCTAAGGTCAGGAACGCGGCAGGGATGTCCACTCTCACCACTGCTATTCAACATAGTATTAGAAGTCCTAGCTGCAAACATCAGACAACAAAAAGAAATCAAAGGCATCCAAATCGGCAAAGAGGAAGTCAAACTCTCACTTCTTGCAGATGACATGATACTTTATGTGGAAAACCCAAAAGACTCCACCCCAAA
>NW_027404108.1:0-2525 GCF_003265705.2 Callorhinus ursinus
TTAGAAGAAACTGTATCCCAAAATTTTATTTTTATTTTTTAAAGATTTTATTTATTTATTTGACATAGTGAGAGGGAGCACAAGCCGGAAGAGCAGCAGAGGGAGAAGCAGCCTCCCTGCTGAGCAAGGAGCCCGATGTGGGACTCGATCCCAGGACCCTGGGATCATGACCTGAGCTGAAGGCATACGTTTAACCGACTGAGCCACCCAGGCATCCCCTGTATTCCAAAACTTTAGAGAGAAAACAACTTATATATATATACCAAAATTAAAGTTAACACCTATGAAGGGATAGAATATGACTCTAAAAATGAAAAATAAAAAAGATTTTAAAAAAGGGACTGATAAGATGTTGGTTGAAAAAGGGAAAAAGAAAAATTAAGAAAAAAAGAAAAAGACAATTTAAAAAATTGGAAAGACTAAAGAATCATGGAAAAAAAGCCATTAATTCTATGTACAGTATTTCCCTAGTGCTGGAGTTCTGCCATTCTCATTGATCGGTAAACTTGGTCTTGGCTGGCTGTTGTGCTGATCTTCTGGGGGAGGGGCCTGTTGCCCTGGTTCCCAAATGTCTTTGCGGGAGGTGGAATTGCCCCACCCTTGCTGGGTCCAGGCTAAGTAATCCGCTTGGGTTTGCTCTCGGGAGCTTCTGTTTCCTGCAAACTTTCGGTACAGCTTTGGAGGATGAGAGTGAAAATGGCGGCCTCCCAATCTCTGCCCCGGAGGAAACGAGAACTCGGGGCTCCTCTCCTCAGTGCGCCCCAGAGAAAAGCAGTCAGTCACTCCTGTCTCCCCGGTCTCCGGCCGCACTTCAAGCTCACCCAGCCTGTGACCGAGCGTTTCTATCTCTGGCACAGGACTCCGTGTGGAGTCTCCAAACCCAGCAGATCCCTGCGGTGCGCTCTCCCGCCGCTCCTCCCGGGGGAGGAAGGGGAGTTTCCCCGGCTCTGCCGCTTGTTGGGTCCCTGCTGGAGGAGCAGTGGCCCGGCTGTCACCGATCAGAGTTTATGGCAACCCCGAGCTGAGAGCCCGCGCCTCAGCTCCGTCTCTGCAGCCGGCTTCCCCGCTCCAATACCTGGGAGCTCTGCTGCACTCAGGCACCCCCGGTCTTTCTGTGACCCCGAGGGTCCTGAGACCACCCTGTCCCGCGAGGATTCCACACCCCGCTTAACCACTGGAGCAACGTCCCTAGCGGAGCCGACTTCTAAAAGTTCCGATTTTGTGCTCCGCAGCTCTGTCACTTGCCAGAAGCGGGGGAGGCCCCCTCCCCCGCTGTCGATCTTTCCGAATATCACCTCAGACTCACTTCTCCGCATGTCCTACCTTCCAGTAAGTGGTCGCTTTTCTGTTCAGAGAGTTGTTGCTATTCTTTCTTAGATCTCCTGTTGAGATCGTAGGTGTTCAGAATGGTTTGATCCCTATCCAGCTGAATTCCTCGGACCAGACCAAATTTAGGTCTCCTACTCCTCCGCCATCTTGCTCCTCCCCCCGAAACTTTTTAAAATATTTTATTTATTTATTTGATAGAGAGAGAGAGAGAGAGAGAGTGAGCACACAAGCAGGGGGAGCAGCAGAGAGAGAGAGAGAAGCTGACTCTCTGCTGAGCAGGGATCCCAACGCGGTGCTCCATCCCAGGACCCTGGGATCATGAACTGAGCTGAAAGCAGATGCTTAACCACCCATGCGCCCCAGAATTTTAGACTTTCAAGTAGAATCTTCTACACTGGTCCAGGGCTTTATTTTCAAAACCTTTTCCAAACCAATTCACTGAAAACCCATTGTGTCGACTTAAATCACTTCAAATGGTTAATGATGTAACATGAGGTACTATGTTTAAGATTATAACATCATTAAATGTTATAATCAAGGATTCATAATGTCACTTTTAACATGAAGAAATCAAGTCCTTTCATTAAAGGATATTTTGCTAGAACAAGAGTTTTTTTCCCAGCTTTTTTTTTCTTCACACATTAGTATTTGGTAGTCAGCATTCCACAAATGTTTGTTAATCCACGAACATTCTTTTAATAAGCAAAACATCTATTATACTGATTTTCCCAGGATCCATGAGAATATTGAAATATTTACCTAAGCATTTTGGTGGTGGTGACCACTGTCCATTTCTACATCTTATGGTCCTCTGTCCCCGAAGTACATAGAAGGACTGGCATTTGTACTCTACTGATGATCCCGGAGCATATGTTGATGATGGGAATGAGGTAATGTCTCCATTGTCAATAGGTGGAGGAGGCCCACATTTTCCTTTAGAATCTAAAAAAAAAAAAAAAAAAAAAAAAAAAAATTATTTGATTTATTGAAAAACCAAAGAAAAACAGGTTAAAATAAAGCAAATAAAAATATAGCACAATATTCAATATCAAGACTTGTGATTTCTGTTGACAGAAAGGATTCACTGAAGAAATTTTATTTTATTTTATTTTTTAAAGATTTAATTTGGGACGCCTAGGTGGATTAGTCGGTTAAGCATCTGCCTTCAGCTCAGGTCATGATCCCGGGGTCCTGGG
>NW_027404109.1:0-1302 GCF_003265705.2 Callorhinus ursinus
CAATGATTTCCAAATTCTTATGGTCTGCAGATTTCTTCATCATTTTCCTATCTTTTATAAGAAAGTAGGGAGATTCATAACAGTTCACAGCAGGTCAATTTCTGTATATATGTTCTAATATCGAGTAATCATTTCTCCAACCTACCATAATCCCTTTGATCAGTTTCCCACTTGGAACAGAGAGATGGAGTACTCCTTGAAAAGGGGTTTATTATATGCTGAGAGCGCACTCAAAACTGCTTCAGTTCCCTGTAAATCTTCTAGAAGCTATTTTATTTTATTTTATTTTATTTTATTTTATTTTATTTATTTTATTTTATATTTTATTAAGTAGGCTCCACACCCAACATGGGGCTCGAACTCACAACCCCAAGATCAAGAGTCACATGCTCTACCAACTGAGCCAGCCAGGCTTCCCTAGAACCCCTTTTAAAAGATAACCTCGCGGGGGCACCTGGGTGGCTCAGTTGGTTAAGCGGCTGCCTTCAGCTCAGGTCATGATCCCAGGGTCCTGGGATTGAGCCTTGCCTCGGGCTCCCGGCTCGGCGGGAAGCCTGCTTCTCCCTCTCCCTCTCCCACTCCCCCTGCTTGTGGTTCCCTCTCTCGCGGTCTCTCTCTCTCTGTCAAATAAATAGATAAAATCATTAAAAATATATAAATAAATAAATAAATAAAAGATAACCTCTTAAGGTCTTTACACTCTCTCAAGCATAGGCAAACTGCCTTACAAGACCCAGCAGTACAAAGGGGTCCACACAGTCAATAAAAATATCCTTCAAAGAAGGTATTATTTGTCATATCTTTCTAGAGAGTAAAAGCAAAACTAAGTTGTGCCATTTGTTTTAGTGTCTTCCTGCCTCCCCTTTCTCAAATAGTCTTCCCAAGAATCACTGGTACTCTTACTAACAAGCTGCCCACCCCACCCCCCTGTGCAGTACCCCATGACTCCAATGTCCCCTCTTCATCAATCCAATTCTCTAGATTCCATTCTATTCTTGATAAGGTCTGAGAGTTTAACCTGTCTCCTCTCCTTGGTAACATATGCATAGTCATATGTGGAACAATACCTAAAATGAATACATTTCTTCTTTTGTTTAAGTAAATTCTGTGCTCAACATGGGGCTTGAACTCACGACTCTGAGATCAACAGTCGCATGCTCTACTGACTGAGTCAGCCAGGCACTCCATAAAATGAATACATTTCTTTCTTTTTTTTTAAGATTTCATTTATTTATTTGAGAGGGAGAGAATGAGAGATAGAGAGCACGAGAGGGAAGAGGGTCAGAGGGAGAAGCAGACTCC
>NW_027404109.1:1402-2524 GCF_003265705.2 Callorhinus ursinus
GGGGGGTGGGGGGCGGGGGGATGGCAGAGGGAGAGGGAGAAGCAGGCTCCCTGCAGAGCAGGGAGCCCGATGCGGGGCTCAATCCCAGGACCTCGGGATCATGACCTGAGCTGAAGGTAGACGCTCCACCGACTGAGCCACCCAGGTGCCCCCATACTTTATTTACTTTAATGTTAAATTATTAGCTCATCATCCAAGGATTACCATTATCACTTTGTTCTGCTCCTTTCACTTCTTCTTGGGCCTCTACTTCCTCAGACTCAGCTCCACTATCACTGCTTTCAGCTTTACCATTAACAGTTTTGGTATTTGGAGCAGAAGTTAGAACATTACCAAAATCTAAAATATGAAATGATCACTTAATCACTAGTGCTATAACCTACAATAAGGCTGTAATTTACAAATAATAAAATCATTTGGCTAAAACTTAAAATTTTTCTTATTCTTTTCTTTGACTATAAGTATACATATATTACATAAATAAACTTCTTCAAGTATCAGTTTACAACAAAAATGACAAAGCTATCTTAAATCCTTTCTAAACAAGACAGAGAATGTTATTTTTAAGTTAATTATCAATCAAAATAGTAAAGTTAGAGATGAATGATCTTCTTTATACACAGTAAATGAAGAGACAGTTGCTATATGCTAGCATACTGAAAACAAATATAACAATCTCATCAATATTATAATGGAACTACATTTTAAAGTTCTTTCATCCTTTTATTACCTTTAAGATTTTATATTTACCGTTTTTTTAAAGCATCAGTTAATGTGATCAATCACTTAAAAAGGCACATACATTGTCCTACTGGCCAGTCAAATTTTGAGGGTAAATACGTCAGAACTTCTCAAACATTAACATGCACAGGAATCCCCTGAGGTCCAGTTAAAATGCAGATTCTGAATCTGTAAGTCTGGAGTGATGTAAGATTCTGCATTTCTGTAAAGCTCCCCTGTGATGCCAATGCTGTTGGTGACTGGACCTCATTTTGAGATATAAGGGAATTACATTTCCATCACTCTTTAAGATAATAAAGGCCTCCTACATGGCTACTGGCCAAAAAGAGTGGTCTCCCTCCATAAACTTTTGGGCTCATTTTCACTTACTCAAATGCATTT
>NW_027404110.1:0-2523 GCF_003265705.2 Callorhinus ursinus
TCTCTTGGTTTTAATTTTGCTAGTTGTCTGTTTACCAATTCCTTGGTTAGTTACCTTCCTAACAAGGACCTTAGAGAACTGTGTAGGAAGTAGATATGCATCTCCTCCCAGTGTCCATTTACAGGAAAGAATGGGTATTTTTGTCCCCACGGGGAATCCTAAGGCTGGTGAATTCATCTCGGTCTTACAACACCACAGAGACAACAGGCAACCAAGCCAAAACGGCCATCCTTTGGGGACCATCGGCAGTTTTGCTTAACCTTGCATCTGACATCTGTCACTCTCTTGACCTCACTTTACTTTCTGAGACCCTGTCCATTTTGACCCACACATTATTGGTTCCAGAATTTTCATTGTCACCTGGGAGTGAGGGTTCCTTGTTCTTCTTCATCCTCCTCATCCTCATAATTTTCTGCAAATAAATTCAGAAATGTCCCATCAGCTATTTCCCACATCACCACTATAAACACAGTGGCTTCTATGTCCCTGGAGACTTAAGGGTCTATGAATGACTAGGTATTCTACTGAGTTTAGGGCACTGTCCTTAAGAACGGCTGTGGCATGGATTTCTGATGCGTCAGGCAGTGTGTCTCTGATTCTGAGGATCAGCATCCCTGAACCTGGGCAACAGGTTCTACCGGCTCTTGTTGTCCATATCAGGGAATGCTTGTCAGCTTCATTTCTGCACTGTGTCTTGCAGAGTGCCACAGGTCCCACCACAGCCACAGACTCTCTGTGGGTTCACAGCTCTCACATAGAGCCGCCTCCTTGCCCTCGCGACAGGACAACCACCCTGTCCCACATCCCTCCACCGGGGACTTCATGGGCCCCCGCGTGGGCTTCAGTGTTCTCAAGGGGACATCCGTCTATGAAAAGCGGTCCCGTCTAAATAGCACTCCCACCTCCAAGTCCTACTGCATCAAGGACCTCATCCAACTCCACACAGTCAGGAGCATTATTTTTTCCTGACATGCATTCATGAATTTTCCCTATCTGATCACTACAGTATCAACAGGTTATTTGATATACTTTCCAGATGAGGAGACAGATATGGAGAAAGTAAAACTCACTTTCTCACCCACAATTAATACAGACCACGCTGACTCTGGGAACCTCCCACTTAGTGCAGGGATCCTTGCACACTAACAAGCATCCTCCTGTCACATGTTGCTCTCTGGCTCAAAGACTGGTGGAGGCTGCCTCCTGCTCCAAAGGCTGCATTCCCTCAGGGAGGAAGCAGACACGTGGAGCACTATTACCTCCACACTGTGCATTTTTGCTCTCTGTTACCACCTTCCACTCCTGGTTCTCTCATGGCCCCACTTGTGATGGGGAACCCAGGAGGGCTGCTGCACACGGCGTGAGGCCAGGCGGGGAGTCTCTTGTGATCCCAGGGCCTTGGCGCAGCTCCGGGCATCAGGGCCGGTGGCCGCCTTACCTGGGCTGAGCTTTCGGGCAAGGCACTTGGCCAGCCTGCGCCCCTCAGCCAGTTGCTCTTGGAAGCCCTGCCCTTGGGAATGCTCAGGGTCATCATGGGTGAGGAGGTCCTCGAGGAGCTTATTGAGCAGTTGGGATACGTCTTTCCCTTTCCGTAACTTCTGATACAAACGGGTCAGCTCTTTATCCTGGTCTTTAATGAGGGTATGACATAGCCTAAGGCAGGGCAGAGAGAAAATTTTAAAATGCAAAGAGTTGAACAACAGACAATAAGATCTTTCGTGATGATTTCTGGCAGAATTTCCCCAAAGGAGCCGTGAATCCCGCACATCCCTTACACCTTTTCCTTCTGTAAACAGAGCCAGGGGTTCTCCTAAGCACACACCAGAGAGATGTCCCTTCAGCTGCTAACTTCGGGGACACCCGTTTCCCTGGAAAACTACACACAGCGCAGCGTGCAGTGAAAGGACACAGCGCCAGACGCAGAAGCGTGTCCAGTAGAGCTGGTGTGAACTGGTGAGCTCAGGAGAATGGCAGGCTCAAGCTGTGGTCAGCCAGGTCATGACTCTGTGAAAGGTAAGTGAGGTGGTGATCTCGCAACACTGTGAATGTGCTAAAAGCCACGAATTGTTCCCTTGAACTTGGGGACTTTGATATTTTTTTCCAAAGAGAGAGCGAGACTTTGAGTCATTGGCGTCCATCATTTACCAATCACTGTTGTCTTAGTTGTTTTAGAAATATTTGGGTCACGTGCCTGCCATGACGTTTCTGCCCTTTCCTGGCCCAGACTTGTTGCTGCCCCCAGTCAAAGATGCCCACAGCGTCCCTGCAGCCTCCCACATGGAGCCTTCCTTACCTGAGCTGCTCAGCCACCGTGTCTGCCTGCTTCCCCTTCTCAAACTGCACCTTCTCTCCCAGCACGGATTCAATGAGGTCGGTGGACTCTTCACACTCTGAGAAACAGAGACGCCTGCCTCAGGGGAAAGCTGGACATGCTGCTGTGCTCGCTGCCTTCAAGGGACGAGGCAGGGTCCATCCTAGGACAACTGGAACCCCGGCCACCTGGCTCTGCGCTGGGAGCTCCAC
>NW_027404111.1:0-2540 GCF_003265705.2 Callorhinus ursinus
GGTTTATAATCAGTGATTTAAGCTTCTGTTGCAAAAAGTTATAAATTTAACCCAGAGTAGAAGAACGGAAAAGCAGAAATCAATGAAACTGAAAACAAAAAAAAAGAAAGTATTAACAAAGTCAAAAGTTGGTTCTTTGAAGTAATTTTTAAATATTAAACCCTTACAAGACATGAACAAGAATAAAACAAAGTGGGGTGCCTGGGTGGTTCAGTCGGTTAAGCGTCTGCCTTGGGCTCAGGTCATGATCCCATGGTCCTGGGATCCCCAGGTTCCCTGCTCTGTGGGGAGGCTGCATCTCCCTCTCCCTCTGCTGCTCCCCCTGCTTGTGCTCTCTCGCTCTCTGTCAAATAAATAAATAAAATCTTAAAAGAAAAGAATAAAGCAAAGAAAATGCACTTTACCAATATCAGGAATAAAAAGGGAGGCATCACTATAGATCCTTTTAGCCCTGGAAAGCCTTCTAGCGATATCATACCCAACTTTACACCAATAAATGGGACAACTTATATGAAATAGACAAAATACTCAAAACACCCAACCTTCCATAACTGAAGCAAGAAGTAGTTGAAGAATATGAACACCCATAACAAAGTGGCAGCAAGAGAAATTTAGAAAAAAAATCCCATTTACGAATGTACCAAAAATAATAAAATACTTTAGGGATAAATTTAACCAAAGAAATGAAAGACTTGTACTCTGAAAACTAACAGACCTTGATTAAAAACAAACAAACAAACAAACAAACTAACTAACTAAAGATGACACAAGCAAATGGAAATACATACTATGCTCATGGATTGGAATAATTAATACTGTGAAAGTGTCCATAATTCCCAAAGCAATCAACAGATCTGTAACTCTGAAACAAATAATGCAATATATGTTAAGGAAAAAAAAATAAGATAGCAGGAGGGGAAGAATGAAGGGGAGTAAATCGGGGAGGGGGAGATGAACCATGAGAGATGATGGACTCAGAAAAACAAACTGAGGGTTCTAGAGAGGAGGGGATGGTGGGATGGGTTAGCCTGGTGATGGGTATTAAAGAGGGCACGTTCTGCGTGGAGTACAGGGTGTTATGAACAAACAATGTATCATGGAACAGTACATCCAACTAATGATGTATGGTGATTATCATAAAAAATTTAAAGTAAAAAAACTAATGATGTAATGTGTGGTGACTAACATAACAATAAAAAAAAATTAAAGAAGAAGAACAAAGTTGGAGGACTCACGCTTCCTGATTTCAAAACCCACTACAAAACTACAGTAATTAAAACCGTGTGATTCTAGCATAAAGACAGACATACAGACCAACAGAAAAGGATTGAAGATCCGGGAATAAACCTATACAACTACAGCCAATTGGCTTTCAACCTGGGATCCAAGACTATTCAATAAGGAAAAAATGATTTCTTCAACAAATGGTGCTGGGAAAAGTGGATATCCCCATACAAAAGAGGAAGGTTGGCTTCCTATCTCACATCATACACAAAAATTAACTACAATGGATCAATGATATGAGTATAAGTACAAAAATAATAAAACTCATAGAAGAAAATATAAAGGTAAACCTTCACGATCTTGCAGATGGCAACAATTTCTTAGATATGATACCAAAAGCATGAACAACCAAAAATATATAAATTTAACTTCATTAAAAATAAAAATTTTGTGCATCAAAGGACACTATCAAGAAAGCAAAAGGAACAAAATATTTGCAAATCATATATCTGAGGAGTCTAATATCCAGAATATATAAAGAACTCTTAGGACACAACAACAAAAATATAAACAGCCCAATTTAAAAATGGGCAAAGAACTTGAATAGACCTTTTTTTCAACAAATATGCAAAAAGATTCTCAACATCAGTAGTCATTAGGGAAATGCACACCAAAACTACAATGAAATATCACTTCATACTCATTAGAATGACTATAATAATTAAAAAAAAAAGAAAATAACAACTGTTGGTAAGGGTGTGGAAAAATTGGAACCCTCATACATTACCGGTGGGAATGTAAAGTGGTTCAGCTACTGTGGAAAACAGTTTGGTGGCTCATTAAACAGTTAAACATAGAATTACCATATGAACCTGAAATTCTACTCTTAGGTATATACTCAAAGAAATGACAATATTGCACACACAAAAACTTGTAAACACATGCTCATAGCAGCACTACTTGCAAAAGCCAAAAGATGGAAACAGTACAAATGTCCATCAACAGAAAAATGGATACACAAATAGTGGTATATCCACGCAATGGAATAATATTTGGCCTTAAAAAGGAAGAAATTTCTGACACATACTACAACATGGATAAAATCTTGAGGACTTTACGGTAAGTTAAATAAACCAATCCCAAAAAGACAAATACTGCGTGATTCTAACTATATGAGGCCCTTGGTGTAGTCACACCCATGAGGACAGGACGTAAAGTGTTGGCAGTCAGGGGTTGGGGGGAGAGTCAGAGTCACTGTGTAATAGTGAAAGAGTTTCAGAGTCACAGGATGGAAGGGGCTGTAAGGATGGATGGTT
>NW_027404112.1:0-2522 GCF_003265705.2 Callorhinus ursinus
TGGTTCTTTGAAAGAATTAACAAGATTGATAAACCCCTGGCCAGACTTATCAAAAAGAAAAGAGAAATGACCCAAATAAACAAAATCATGAATGAAAGAGGAGAGATCCCAACCAACACCAAAGAAATACAAACAATTATAAGAACATATTATGAGCAACTCTATGCCAGCAAATTAGATAACCTGGAAGAAATGGATGCATTCCTAGAGATGTATCAACTACCAAAATTGAACCAGGAAGAAATAGAAAACCTGAACAGACCTATAACCACTAAGGAAATTGAAGCAGTCATCAAAAATCATAAAAAAATTAAAAAAAAAATCTCCCAACAAACAAAAGCCCAGGGCCAGATGGCTTCCCAGGGGAATTCTATCAAACATTTAAAGAGGAATTAATACCTATTCTTCTGAAACTGTTCCAAAAAACAGAAATGGAAGGAAAACTTACAAACTCTTTTTATGAGGCCAGCATTACCTTTATCCCCAGGCCAGACAAAGACCCATCAAAAAGGAGAATTACAGACCAATATCCTTGATGAACATGGATGCAAAAATTCTCACCAAAATACTAGCCAATAGGATCCAACAGTACATTAAAAGGATTATTCACAATGACCAAGTGGGATTTATCCCTGGGCTGCAAGGCTGGTTCAACATCTGCAAATCAATCAATGTGATACAATACATTAACAAAAGAAGGAACAAGAATCATATGATCCTCTCAATAGATGCAGAAAAAGCATTTGACAAAGTACAGCATCCTTTCTTGATCAAAACTCTTCAGAGTATAGGGATAGAGTGTGCATACCTCAATATCATAAAAGCCATCTATGAAATCCTACAGCTAATATCATTCTCAATGGGGAAAAGCTGAGAGCTTTCCCCCTAAGGTCAGGAATGCGGCAGGGATGTCCACTATCACCACTGCTATTCAACATAGTATTAGAAGTCCTAGCCACAGCAATCAGACAACAAAAAGAAATCAAAGGCATCCAAATCGGCAAAGAGGAAGTCAAACTCTCACTCTTTGCAGATGATATGATACTTGATGTGGAAAACCCAAAAGACGCCACCCCAAAACTGCTAGAACTCATACAGGAATTCAGTAAAGTGGCAGGAAATAAAATTAATGCACTGAAATCAGTGACATTCCTATACACCAACAACAAGACAGAAGAGAGAGAAATTAAGGAGTCGATCCCATTTACAACTGCACCCAAAACCATAAGATATCTAGGAATAAATCTAACCAAAGAGGCAAAGGATCTGTACTCAGAAAACTATAAAATACTCATGAAAGAAATTAAGGAAGACACAAAGAAATGGAAAAACGTTCCATGCTCATGGATTGGAAGAACAAACATTGTGAAGATGTCAATGCTACCTAGATCAATCTACACATTCAATGCCATCCCCATCAAAATACCATCCACTTTTTTCAAAGAAATGGAACACATAATCCTAAAATTTGTATGGAACCAGAAGAGACCCCGAATAGCCAGAGGAATGTTGAAAAAGAAAAGCAAAGCCAGCGGCATCACAATTCTGGACTTCCAGCTCTGTTACAAAGCTGTCATCATCAAGACAGTATGGTACTGGCACAAAAACAGACACAGAGATCAACGGAACAGAATCGAGAGCCCAGAAATGGACCCTCAACTCTATGGTCAACTAATCTTTGACAAAGCAGGAAAGAATGTCCAATGGAAAAAAGACAGTCTCTTCAACAAATGGTGTTGGGAACTTTGGACAGCCACATGCGGAAGAATGAAACTGGACCATTTCCTTACACCTCACACAAAAATAGACTCCAAATGGTTGAAAGACCTAAACGTGAGACAGGAGTCCATCAAAATCCTAAAGGAGAACACAGGCAGCAACCTCTTCGACCTCAGCCACAGCAACTTCTTCCTAGAAACATCGCCAAAGGCAAGGGAAGCAAGGGCAAAAATGAACTCTTGAGACTTCATCAAGATAAAAAGCTTTTGCACAGCAAAAGAAACAGTCCACAAAAGCAAAAGACAACCGACAGAATGGGAGAAGATATTTGCAAATGACATATCAGATAAAGGGCTAGTATCCAAAATCTATAAAGAACTTATCCAACTCAACACCCAGAGAACAAATAATCCAATCAAGAAATGGGCAAAGACATGAACAGACATTTTTCCAAAGAAGACATACAAATGGCCAACAGACACATGAAAAAGTGCTCAACATCCCTCGGCATCAGGGAAATCCAAATCAAAACCTCCACGAGATACCACCTCACACCCGTCAGGATGACTAAAATTAACAAGTCAGAAAATGACAGATGTTGGCGGGGATGTGGAGAAAGGGGAACCCTCCTACACTGTTGGTGGGAATGCAGGCTGGTGCAACCACTCTGGAAAACAGTATGGAGGTTCCTCAACAAGTTGAAAATAGAGCTACCATACGATCCAGGAATTGCACTACTTGGTATTTACCCCAAAGATACAAATGTAGGGATCCAAAGGGGTACGTGCACCCCAATGTTTATA
>NW_027404113.1:0-2522 GCF_003265705.2 Callorhinus ursinus
ACATATATATGTTTTACATATATATTTCTGTTTATATATTTAAATATGTGTTATATATGTTTATATATATTGTTATATATAAATGTTTATATATATTGTTATGCTTCTATATGTTACATATATTTTTATATATGTTACATATAAACATGTATATACATATGTATGTATATATGTTAATAGCAACATAATTTATAGTGGCAAATAACCAAAACAGAACAATTTTAATAACTTGTAGTGCATCTGTAATATGTAATATTATATAACAGTTGAGACAGATCTTAATTTCCTCGTGTGGAAAGATCTCTATGATATATTCTTTTTTTTTAAGATTTTATTTATTTATCCATAAGAGATAGAGAGGCAGGAGAAGAAGCAGGCTCCCCACTGAGCGGGGAGCCCTATGCGGGACTCGATCCCAGGACCCTGGGATCATGACCCGAGCCGAAGGCAGAAGAAGCTCAACCATCTGAGCCACCCAGGTGCCCTATGATATATTTTTTCAAAATAAAAAACAAACAAAAAACACCTGGCTGGCTCAGTCAGAAGAGTGTGCTATTCTTTATCTCCGGGTCAGTGGATTCGAGCCCCATGTTGGGTGTAAAGATTACTAAAAACAAGAACACAACAACCAAAAAACCCCATAAAACAAAAAAGAAAACCCACTCGTGTTTCTGTGTTCGTGTGCACCATCCAATTGATCTCATTTACTTATTTATTTTTAAGTAAGCTCTTTGCCCAACGTGGGGCTCAACTCACAACCCCGGAGATCAAGAGTCACTTGCTCTCGGGCGCCTGGGTGGCTCAGATGGTTGGGCGTCTGCCTTCGGCTCGGGTCATGATCCCAGGGTCCTGGGATCGAGTCCCGCATCGGGCTCCCTGCTCCTTGGGTGCCAGCTTCTCCCTCTGCCTCTCTCTCTCTCTCTCTCTCTGTCTCTCATGAATAAATAAATAAAATCTTTAAAAAAAAAAAAAGTCACTTGCTCTCCTGACTGAGCCAGCTGGGCACCCCCTCTATGACATATAGATAGTTTTTTTCTGATATATTCTTGAGTAGAAAAAGCAGGTTGCAGGACAAAATGCGTGATGAAATTCCGTATTTGGATAGGAAAAATGTGTTATAATTGTGTGTCATGTGTACACAGAGAAATCTCTGCAAAGATAATTTCAGAGTTAACGGTCATGTTAAAAAAGTTAACTTTAGGGGCGCCTGGGTGGCTCACTGGGTTAAACGTCTCCCTTTTGCTCAGGTCATGACCCCAGGGTCCTGGGATCTGAGCTCCATGTTGGCCCCCTTGCTCAGCAGGGAGCCTGCTTCTCCCTCTCCTCCGCACTTGTGCTCTCTTTCCACATCTCTGTGTCTTTCTCTCTCTCAAATAAATAAATAAAATCTTAAAGGAAAAAGTTAACTTTATGTAATAATCTTCTTTTAATATTCTACAAGTAGTTTTCTTTTTTTTTAAAGGGAATGACAAAGTCACACTGAGATCTTAGGAAGAGTCCCAAGACCTAATCCTTCCCTTAGTTCAACTACCTCAACTTCACCTTTATGTTCTTCATATCAGAAATGTTTTCATAGAGAATATTCAAGAAAGAAACCATCTCAACCTTGGCTGATACATTTAGGAAAATAAGAAGTCCTTTTTAAAAACATAATTATCAGGGTGCTTGCCTGGCTTCATCGGAAGCACATGTAATTCTTGATCTCGGGGTTGTGAGTTTTGACTTCACGTTGAGTATAGATATTCCTTAAATAAATAAAAAAATAAACAACAAAAAGTAATTATATCACTTTTTAAGATTCTTCCAAATAGATGTACACCTCTACATTCTAACTTGCAAAGAGGTTGAAGATATAATGCTAAGTGGAGAAAATACACAAACGTTTAGAAGAGAATGTATAGTATTCTTAAGAATTCACATACAACTACCCCTATTATATGCACTGAAATAGCTGTAAAAATTAAATAAACTGTGCTTACTAGATTCACTTTATGATTCATTTCTCTATTGCTTAAATTTGCTCTCAATAGCAAGTTTTAATTTTGCAATCAAAAAAGTCCAGGCTTCTTCTTTCTGCCTGTGGGTTCTGTCCCTGTGCCTTCATAAAAACACCTTTATTAATGGGTGGGGGGGGGAAGGTCCAAACTTGTATTAATTTATTATATCTTTTAAAGATTTTATTTATTTGAGAGAAAGCACAAGTAAGGGGGAGGGGAGGGGCAGAGGGAGAGGGAGAAGCAGGTTCCCCGCTGAGCAGGGAGCCCAATGGAGAGCTCAATCCCAGGACCCTGAGATCCTGACCTGAGCTGAAGGCAGATGCTTAACCAACTGAACCACCCAGGCACCACTATCTATTTATTTTTAATATTTTATTCATTAATGAGAGAGTGCGCACAGGAGCGGGGAAGGGACAGTGGTTGTGGAGCTGCAGGCAGAGAGAGAAGCAGGCCCTCCGCTGGGCCGGGTGCCTGATAGGGGGCTTGATCTCAGGACCCTGAGATCAGGACCAGAGCGGAAGACAG
>NW_027404114.1:0-2521 GCF_003265705.2 Callorhinus ursinus
TCTTTTAATTTGGTAGAAGACATTATATAAAACAACTTGTCATGTTGTTAGATCAAATTTGATTATTTTAAATTGGATTTATATCTTCATGTTATTTATTAATGACTTTTTCCTTTATCACATTACTTGTTCACTGATGTTTTTATTTAACTTAATATTAGTTTTCTTAAAAGTTTACATTTTTGCATTTCTGCTAAGAAAGTTGATAGCACCAAATAGCAAATTCCATAATTATTTTTAACAGAGGAATTTCTTTTCTTATTGGTATTATCCATTTTTATTGAAATTAAGTTTCAGTAAGACTAGGTTCCCATAACATTAACTGACATCCTATTAATTCCTATATAACATACTCACTATCAGAGGAATTTCTTAATCCAACCTTGATACATGAAGAATCCTTATTTCCATGTGGAAAAGAATATAGGCTACATATTTATGATTATCTTAGAGATGTTTTAGGCTCAGGTACCTCTACGTCATCACACCTAATATAAACAACCAACTTGTATCATAAAATATTGTGATCAAAATCAAGTACTATGAGAACAGAGAACAATGTTATAAAACTTACACATCATCTATATTCTCTTAAGATTTTACTAAATAGGTTTTTTTTCTTTATTATTCCTTATATATGTGACATCTCAGGTATCTAAAGAATCAAAATAGTGGTGTACTCTGCTCACACTGATAATCGGGGTTGTGTGTAGTGAAGGATTCCTCTGCTCTTTGCTCCTGGTATCTACAGAGTACTCAATCTCTTAACCTTTGGACTATTCTGAGCAATAGGAATGTCCTTGATATTCATGATGGACTCCTTAAACCACACCTGAGTTTATGGTAACTATGTGATCATGTTTATAATAACTCACAGTGGTGGCTGTGGGAAGGGCAGCCATGTACTTAGAGGCTTGGGGTTTTGAGCCAGATGGTATCAGCCTGACCTCCCAACCTGTGGGAGGGGAAGGAGCTGATGACTGAGTTAACCTTGTAGCCAGTGATTTAATTAATCACGCCTACACCATGAAAACCCAGTTAAAACTCTGGACAGCAAAGCTCAGGTGAGCTTCTTGGTTGGTGATCCATATGTCCCTGGAAAGTGACAAGTCCTGAGGACATGGAAGCGTCATGTTCGACATCCTCCCAGATGGTGCTCTGTGAGTCACCTCATTTGGCTGTTCCCAATCTGATTACTTTATAATACGCTGTACTCATAAGCATATTGCCTTCTCGTGTTCTGTGAGTTATAGTAGAGAATTATTCAATCTAGGATAATACCCAAATTGTTAGCCAGTCAGTCAAAGCATTGGTGGCCTAGGGACATTGAGCTTGGGACTGACATTGGGAGTTGGAAAGCCATGCCTTCAAGCCGCGAAGTGTGTGCTAACTCATGTTGATCATGGTCAGAATTACATTGTACTAGTATTTATGTCAAATATTTTTTAAAAGATGGAGATAAAGGAGGGCACTTGTGATGAGCCCTGGGTGTTGCATGGAACTCATGAATCACTAAACTGTACACCTTAACTAATACTACACTGTGTGTTAACTAACTGAAACTTAAACAAAAACTTAAAAAACATTAAAAATATAGCTAAGATCTATATATTTAACTAGACATTGTTTACTATTATAAGTGAACCCAGTTTTGACTTAGAAATGCATCTTCCTTCTACAGTTTCAATACTACTGATTGACTTAGTACATTTAAATTTGTACCCATGAAATAATAGGAAAAAAAAAAAGATCTTTTCTCTGGGCTAATTCCAAAAACTCAAGAGAGAGGATTGCTGTCATTATTTTTCATCACATATGTAGGCAATGTGCTTCCTTCTTTTATTATTATTATTTATATTATTTTTTATAAGTCATTCCTGCTAACCTTATTCAATCAATCATGCAACTGTCTCCTGTGTGCAGTCTCTGGCTCTTTGTATATCTGTGTGTAAAAGTGTTCAGTAACACCCTCGTGCCTGAGAAAGGTGGAAAAATCAGTTCAATATTACACCCTTCTCTTTTAAATGTCAACCTATTCCTAATATTAACTGAGAAATATAAAATCACATATCTGAAGCTAAGTTGACATCAAGTCATTATTCAAAAGAAGGTTTAATACAGAATGATATGTTAATTGATAAATAAAAAAATGTCTGAACAGTGAATCTGAACTTCAGATAAAAAATGGCAAAGCACATACTTTGCAAGCAAGTTTTATTTAATAAAAGCATAAGGAAAAGAAAATATATTTATGGTTGTGTACTCTATTTACTGAAAAAAATCCAGGTGTAAGTGGATCTGTGTGGTTCAAACCCATGTTCTTCAAGGATCATCTGTGTAACAGACACAGGATCTGAACCACATGGTTCCGTTGCCTGGAGCCTTTCTTCTCCCTTTGACTTATCTGCCTATATTTTACTAATCTGTTAAGGTATTTTACTTTTTCCCAGATATGTTATAATATCAGTTAGGAGATATATATATATATATAATTTTCTACCAAATCCTAGAAAAACACTAC
>NW_027404115.1:0-2521 GCF_003265705.2 Callorhinus ursinus
TATCGGGGAGAAAATGCTTAAATGCAGGCACCTGTAGTGGTCACGTACTTCACGAACTCCTTGCCTTACCCATGGTGTTTTAATTAAACTCACAGTAAAAGCAGAGAGAGAGCTTGGCTCAAGGCCTTTCTCCACTAGAGCGTCTGGCCCCCAGGCCTCTCCTTTCTCCTAAGGAGTTGGAGTAAGCCTCTCATTTGCCATCTCAGGGTTTGCTGACCAAACCTGATAGCCACAACACCACGAATTCCCACCAACAGTGTAGGAGGGTCCCCCCCCCCCAGATCCTCTCCAATATCTGTGGTTTCCTGACTTGTTAATTTTAGCCATTCTGACTGGTGTGAGGTGGTATCTCCTTGTGGTATTGATGTGTATATCCCTGATGTCAAGTGATGTGGAGCATTTTTTCATGTGTCTGTTGGCCATTTGGATGTCTTCTTTGGATAAATGTCTGTCCATATCTTCTGCCCATTTCTTGACCGGAGTCTTTGTTTTTTGGGTGTTGAGTTTGAGAAGTTCTTTATAGACCTTTGATATCAGTGTTTTGTCTGTAGTGTCATTTGCAAATATCTTCTCCCATTCCGTGGATTGCCTCTTTGTTTTGTTCACTGTTTCCTTTGTTGTGCAAAAGGCTTTTATCTTGACACAGACAATAGTTCACTTTTGCTTTTGTTTCCCTTGCCTTTGGAGACATGTCTTGAAAGAAGTTGCTGTGTGTCTCCTCCAGGATTTCAAAGGATTCCGGTCTCACATTGAGATCTTTAAACCATTTTGAGTTTATCTTTGTGTATGATGTAAGAGAATGGTCCTGTTTCATTCCTCTAAATGTTGCTGTGCAATTTTCCCAACACCATTTATCGAAGAGACTGTCTTTTTCCATTGCATATTCTTTACTGCTTCGTCAAAGATTACTTGACCATAGAGTTCTTTTGTCTGTCTGTTTTTGTGCCAATACTATACTGTCTTGATCACAGCTTTGTAATAGAGCTTGAAGGCAGACATTGTGATGCCACCAGCTTTGGTTTTGTTTTTCAACATTCCTCTGGGTATTTGGGGTCTTTTCTGATTCCATACAAATTTTAGGTTTGTTTGTTCCAGCTCTGTGAAAAATGCTAATGGTATTTTGATAAGGATGCATTAAATGTGTAGAATGCTCGGGGTAGCATAGACATTCTCACAATGTTTATTCTTCAATCCACGAGCATGGAATATTTTCCATCTCTTTTTGTCTTCCTCAATATCTTTCATAAGTTTTCTGTAGTTTCTAGAGTATAGGTCCTTTACCTCTTGGTTAGGTTTATTCCTAGGTACCTTATGGTTTTTGGTGCTATTGTAAATGGGATTAATTCCTTAATTTCTCTTTCTTCTGTCTCCTTGTTAGTGTATAGAAAAGCAAATCATTTCTGTGCATTGATTTTTGTATCCTGCCATGTTGCTGAGTTGCTGTATGAGTTCTAGTAATTTTGGGGTGGGGATGTTTGGGTTTTCCACATAAAGCATCATGTCATCTATGAAGAGCGAGAGTTTGTCTTTGCCAGTTTGAATGCCTTTTATTTCTTTTTGTTGTCTGATTGCTGAGGCTAGGACTTCTAGTACTATGTTGAACAGCACTGGTGAGAGGGGACATCTCTGCTGTGTTCCTGACTTTAGTGGAAAACTCTCATTTTTTCCCCCATTGAGAATGATATTTGCTGTGGGCAAATATCAAATTATCAAATAAGCATAGATGGTTTTTATGATATTGAGGAATGTTACCTCTATCTCTATACTTTGAAGAGTTTTAATCAGAAAAGGAAGCTGTATTTTGACAAATGCTTTTTCTCCATCAATTGAGAGGGCCATATGGTTCTTGTCTTTTTATTAATGTGATCTATCATATTGATCTGTGAATGTTCAACCACCTTGCATCCCAGGAATAATCCCACCCGGTCATGGTGGATAATCCTTTTAATGTACTGTTGCATCCTATTGGCCAATATCTTGGTGAGAATTTTGGCTTCCATGTTCATCAGGGCTATTGGTCTGTAATTCTTTTTGTTGGCGTCTTTGTCTGGTTTTGGGATCAAGGTAATGCTGGCCTCATAGAATGAGTTTGGAAGTTTCCCTTCCATTTCTGTTTGTTTTTTTTTTAAATCAGTTTCAGAAGAATAGGTATTAGTTCTTTAAATGTTTGAAAGAATTCCCCTGGGAAGCCATCTGGCCTGGACTCTTGTTTTTTGGAAGGTTTTTGATTACTGTTTTAATTTCTTTGCTGGTTATGAGTCTGTTCAGGTTTTGTACCTCTTCCTGTTTCGGTCTTGGTAGTCTATAAGTGTCCAGGAATGCATCCATTTCTTCCAGATCGCCTAATCTGTTGGTATATAGTTGCTCATAATATTTTCTTGAAATTGCTTGCATTTCCTTGGTATTGGTCATGATCTCTCCTCTTCATTAATGATTTTATTAATTTGGGTCCATTCTCTTTTCGTTTGGAGAAGTCTGGCCAGAAGTTTATTGATCTTACTCATTCTTTCAAAGAACCAGC
>NW_027404116.1:0-2520 GCF_003265705.2 Callorhinus ursinus
TAGAATTCTTTTGTGAGTTCAGTTTAAATAAATAGTTATGATGAGAGAGTCATAAAGCGTCACATCACAGCCAGATATCAGTTTAAGAGTTACTGCTATAAGTAACTCTAATCCATGCTCAGACATTTATTTTAACAATTAAGAGACAGATTCTTTTTGCTATTTTATTGTTTTCCTACCAGTCTCTTACTTTAGGGAAAAACCAACTTGTAGATATGTTGACTTCCCAAGCCATCACTCCAAATATAGACACATAATTCTTTCCTGTCTGTGTAGTCTTCTCCCAATATTTTCCTTAATTTCCTGTCTGTGTAGTCTTCTCCCAATATTTTCCTTAAATTCGGTTGTTGGTTTTTTGAACTACTTAATGCCTTGATTGTCACCTAATTTTTTTGCCAACATCCCTATCTTTGTCTTATAAAGTGAAAGGTTGAGGATACGGGAGGTTGTGTCTAGCAACCAAATATCACAGGGTGATCAAAAGAGCATGTTTTCATTTTATTTTATTTATTTTTTGTTTAAATATTTTATTTATTTATTTGTCAGATAGAGAGAGAGAGACAGAGAACACAAGCGGGGGGAGCAGCAGAGGGAGAAGCGGACTCCCCGCGGAGCAGGGAGCCCGATGTGGGACTCGATCCCAGGCCCCTGGGATCATGACCTGAGCTGAAGGCAGACGCTTAACGGACTGAGCCACCCAGGCATCCCGCATGTTTTCATTTTAGCAGGTAGAAGGAATTAGGAAAGAAGACAGGTACTGCAAATGTAGCTAAAGAGATGAGCAAAGTTGAGATCTTGTAAGTGAAGGGTAAAAAGACTCCAGATATATTCATGCTGCTAAAAGGACATGTAGTCGAGATACAATCAATGAAATCAAAGAAGTCAACCATGAAGAGAATATGTCACAAATGTCATCAGTGTATGTGTTGAAATCACCATGAAGGATAAGGATGGGGCATAGGAAAGAAATTAAGGTAGTGGAGGATGACGTTTTTACCAGAGTTACCTAGGGTAATCGGTGGTGATAAGGATTGCAGAGATAGAAACAGGTAGCAAGGACTTGGAATGAGATGTGGAGCATTAATCATGAAGATCAGTGGTGTGGAAGCTGTGTCTGGGAGCAGGAAGCAGGCCAAGCTCCTGTCCCATCAAGTCAGGGATTGTGTGAGAAGATGGAGGCATGAGATAATATAGGCTTCTATTAAGGAAAACCATTCATTCACTCATTTGACGAATACAGGCCAAGCACCTGTCATGTGTCAAGTGTTATACAAAATGACATAATGTGAGCCATTGTGAAGTACATGGTTGCCCAGAGAGACAGACATTGAACACATATGTATGAAGCAAAACAGGGCAACATATATCTGAGATCTTCCCTTACTTCCTGTAAAACAGTACTTACTTAAGTAACAGTGTTATAATGCTCTGTTTTGTTTTATATTTTTCCTAAGAGCTGAAACATCATCCTCTCTTCAGTGATGTGGACTGGGAAAATCTGCAGCATCAAACTATGCCTTTCATACCCCAACCAGATGATGAAACAGATACATCCTACTTTGAAGCCAGAAATAATGCTCAGCACCTGACCGTATCTGGATTTAGTCTATAGCACATAAATTTTCCTTTTAATCTAACCTTGGCTTATAAGCTATCATAATTATATACTCCTTCATAAGAGAGTGATCTAAGGGGGAAGAAGAATCATTATGTTACTTGGATCAATGAGTTTTTAATGTATGTTACAGCTTCCACAGAGTTAAAAGTCTCTCAAGAATACAGTCAATAACTTGTCCTAATCTCAGAGTTGTATATAGATCGTCAAAACTTTTTTCACTTTATTTTGTTACCGCACCTTATGAAAATTCATGCATCAGTGAAACTAGAATGACACTACTCTGTTAGAAGAGGAACAAGCTTTGAGCCTAACTTTCTTTCACATGTTGATTTCAGTCCACCATTCACAGTTTGGTGTTAAAATAACAAAATCATACGGTTTTATTGTGATTTGTTTGGACATGATTGCCTGCAAAAGCTGAAGTCTTGAGAGCAATCATTTAAGCTTACACTTGTGGCCTCAAAACTGCAGCTGGGAAACTCCTTCACTTGGTAGTGTAACTCCTTTAGGGAATGAGGAATAAAAAGGATAGAGGCTTTAGCTTACTTTGAAACAGTCTTGCTGCCTTCACTACTTCTGGTGCTTTCTCTACAATACATATTTGCTTAAAATTGTACTGGAGAGCTTAGGTGTGATATGCTCTAGCAATTTTAACAGCTTATTCAATTTTAATAAAACGTGATGGTTTACATTTTAAAAGAATTTGTTTAAAACATGTGCAACATTACAAGAAACAACCTGATCCTTAAAAATAAATAATAACTTCTTTTTGCTTAATAAATGTAACACTTCAAGTATATTATCTGTCAACATCCTTCTTTAAATATATATACACACTAAGATTCAACTTCACTGTAATAATTTGTTACCCAGTGGTAAATAGATGGGTGAGTAGTCAGAGA
>NW_027404117.1:0-2364 GCF_003265705.2 Callorhinus ursinus
ATACATTACATCAGTTTTTGATGTAGTGTTCCATGATTCATTGTTTGCGTAAAACACCCAGTGCTCCATGTAGTATGTGCCCTCTTTAATACCCATCACCAGGCTAAAGAAATCAAAGGCATCCAAATCGGCAAAGAGGAAGTCAAACTCTCACTCTTTGCAGATGATATGATACTGTACGTGGAAAACCCAAAAGACTCCACCCCAAAACTGCTAGAACTCATACAGGAATTCAGTAAAGTAGCAGGATATAAAATCAATGCACAGAAATCAGTGGCATTCCTATACACCAACAACAAGACAGAAGAGAGACAAATCAAGGAGTCGATCCCATTTACAATTGCACCCAAAACCATTAGATACCTAGGAATAAATCTAACCAAAGAGGCAAAGGATCTGTACTCAGAAAACTATAAAATACTCATGAAAGAAATTGAAGAAGACACAAAGAAATGGAAAAACGTTCCATGCTCATGGATTGGGAGAACCAACATTGTGAAGATGTCAATGCTACCTAGAGCAATCTACACATTCAATGCAATCCCCATCAAAATACCATCCACTTTTTTCAAAGAAATGGAACAAATAATCCTAAAATTTGTATGGAACCAGAAGAGACCCCGAATAGCCAGAGGAATATTGAAAAAGAAAAGCAAAGCTGGCGGCATCACAATTCCGGACTTCCAGCTCTATTACAAAGCTGTCATCATCAAGACAGTATGGTACTGGCACAAAAACAGACGCATAGATCAATGGAACAGAATCGAGAGCCCAGAAATGGACCCTCAACTCTATGGTCAACTTATCTTTGACAAAGCAGGAAAGAATGTCCAATGGCAAAAAGACAGTCTCTTCAACAAATGGTGGTGGGAAAATTGGACAGCCACATGCAGAAGAATGAAACTGGACCATTTCCTTACACCACACACAAGAATAGACTCCAAATGGTTGAAAGACCTAAACGTGAGACAGGAGTCCATCCAAATCCTAAAGGAGAACACAGGTAGCAACCTTTTCGACCTTAGCCGCAGCAACTTCTTCCTAGAAACATCGCCAAAGGCACGGGAAGCCAGGGCAAAAATGAACTATTGGGATTTCATCAAGATAAAAAGCTTTTGCACAGCAAAAGAAACAGTCCACAAAACCAAAAGACAACCGACAGAATGGGAGAAAATATTTGCAAACGACATATCAGATAAAGGGCTAGTATCCAAAATCTATAAAGAACTTATCAAACTCAACACCCAAAGAACAAATAATCCAATCAAGAAATGGGCAGAAGACATGAACAGACATTTCTCCAAAGAAGACATCCAAATGGCCAACAGGCACATGAAAAAGTGCTCAACATCGCTCGGCATCAGGGAAATCCAAATCAAAACCTCAATGAGATACCACCTCACACCAGTCAGAATGGCTAAAATTAACAAGTCAGGGAACGACAGATGTTGGCGGGGATGTGGAGAAAGGGGAACCCTCCTACACTGTTGGTGGGAGTGCAAGCTGGTGCAACCCCTCTGGAAAACAGTATGGAGGTTCCTCAAACAGTTGAAATTAGAGCTACCGTTCGATCCAGCAATTGCACTACTGGGTATTTACCCCAAAGATACAAATGTAGGGACCCGAAGGGGTACGTGTACCCCAATGTTTATAGCAGCAATGTCCACAATAGCCAAACTGTGGAAAGAGCCAAGATGCCCATCGACAGATGAATGGATAAAGAAGATGTGGTATATATACACAATGGAATATTATGCAGCCATCAAAAGGAATGAGATCTTGCCATTTGCAACGACGTGGATGGAACTGGAGGGTGTTATGCTGAGTGAAATAAGTCAATCAGAGAAAGACATGTATCACATGACCTCACTGATATGAGGAATTCTTAATCTCAGGAAACAAACTGAGTGTTACTGGAGTGGTTGGGGGTGGGAGGGATGGGATGGCTGGGTGATAGACATTGGGGAGGGTATGTGCTACGGTGAGCGCTGTGAATTGTGCAAGACTGTTGAATCACAGATCTGTACTTCTGAAACAAATAACGCAACATATTTTAAGAAAAAAGGAAAAGAAGAAGATAACAGGAGAGGAAGAAAAGGGGAGTATGTCAGAGGGGGAGACGAACCATGAGAGATGATGGACTCTGAAAAACAAACTGAGGGTTCTAGAGGGTAGGGGGGTGGGGGGATGGGTTAGCCTGGTGATGGGTATTGAGGAGGGCACGTTCTGCATGGAGCACTGGGTGTTATGAACAAACAATGAATCATGGAACACTGCACCAAAAACTAATGATGTAATATATGGTGATTAACATAACAATAAAAAATTAAAAAAAAAATACCCATCACCAGGCTAACCCAACCC
>NW_027404118.1:0-2519 GCF_003265705.2 Callorhinus ursinus
CAGAAATCAATGAACTAGAAACCAAAAGAACAGTAGAACAGATCAACGAAACTAGGAGCTGGTTCTCTGAAAGAATAAACAAGATTGATAAACCCCTGGCCAGACTGATCAAAAAGAAAAGAGAAATGACCCAAATCAACAAAATCATGAATGAAAGAGGAGAGATCACAACCAACACCAAAGAAATACAAACAATTCTAAGAACATATTATGAGCAACTCTATGCCAGCAAATTAGATAACCTGGAAGAAATGCGTGCATTCCTAGAGATGTATCACCTACCAAAATTGAACCAGGAAGAAATAGAAAACCTGAACAGACCTATAACCACTTAGGAAATTGAAGCAGTCATCAAAAATCTCCCAAGAAACAAAAGCCCGGGGCCAGATGGCTTCCCAGGGGAGTTCTATCAGACATTTAAAGAAGAATTAATAACTATTCTCCTGAAACTGTTCCAAAAAATAGAAATGGAAGGAAAACTTCCAAACTCATTTTATGAGGCCACCATTACCTTGATCCCAAAACCAAAGACCCCATCAAAAAGGAGAATTACAGACCAATATCCTTGATGAACGTGGATGCAAAACTTCTCCAAAATACTAGCCAATAGGATCCAACAGTACATTAAAAGGATTATTCAACACGACCAAGTGGGATTTATCCCTGGGCTGCAAGGCTGGTTCAACTTCCGGAAATCATTCAACGTGATCCAGTACATTAACAAAAGAAAGAACAAGAATCATATGATCCCCTCAATAGATACAGAAAAAGCATTTGACCAAGTACAGCATCCTTTCTTGATCAAAACTCTTCAGAGTATAGGGATAGAGGGCACATACCTCAATATCATAAAAGCCATCTACGAAAAACCTACAGCGAATATCATTCTCAATGGGGAAAAGCTGAGAGCTTTTCCCCTAAGGTCAGGAATGCGGCAGGGATGTCCACTCTCACCACTGCTATTCACCATAGTATTAGAAGTCCTAGCCACAGCCATCAGAAAACAAAAAGAAATCAAAGGCATCCAAATCGGCAAAGAGGAAGTCAAACTCTCACTCTTTGCAGATGATATGATACTGTATGTGGAAAACCCAAAAGACTCCACCCCAAAACTGCTAGAACTCATCCAGGAATTCAGTAAGGTAGCAGGATATAAAATCAATGCACAGAAATCAGTGGCCTTCCTATACACCAACAACAAGACAGAAGAGAGACAAATCAGGGAGTCGATCCCATTTACAATTGCCCCCAAAACCATAAGATACCTAGGAATAAACGTAACCAAAGAGGCAAAGGATCTGTACTCAGAAAACTATAAAATACTCATGAAAGAAATTGAAGAACACACAAATGGAAAAACGTTCCATGCTCATGGATTGGGAGAACCAACACTGTGAAGATGTCAATGCTACCTAGAGCAATCTACACATTCAATGCAATCTCCATCCAAATACCATCCACTTTTTTCAAAGAAATGGAACAAAGAATCCTAAAATTTGTATGGAACCAGAAGAGACCCCGAATAGCCAGAGGAATGTTGAAAAAGAAAAGCAAAGCTGGCGTCATCACAATCCCGGACTTCCAGCTCTATTACAAAGCTGTCATCATCAAGACAGTATGGTACTGGCACAAAAACAGACACATAGATCAATGGAACAGAATCGAGAGCCCAGAAATGGACTCTCAACTCTATGGTCAACTCATCTTTGACAAAGCAGGAAAGAATGTCCAATGGCAAAAAGACAGTCTCTTCAACAAATGGTGTTGGCAAAATTGGACAGCCACATGCAGAAGAATGAAACTGGACCATTTCCTTACAGCACACACCAAAATAGACTCCAAATGGTTGAAAGACCTAAACGTGAGACAGGAGTCCATCAAAATCCTAAAGGAGAACACAGGCAGCAACCTCTTCGACCTCAGCCGCAGCAACTTCTTCCTAGGAACATCGCCAAAGGCAAGGGAAGCAAGGGCAAAAATGAACTCTTGGGACTTCATCAAGATAAAAAGCTTTTGCACAGCAAAACAAACAGTCCACAAAACCAAAAGACAACCGACAGAATGGGAGAAAATACTTGCAAATGACATATCAGATAAGGGGCTAGTATCCAAAATCTATAAAGAACTTATCAAACTCAACACCCAAAGAACAAAGAATCCAATCAAGAAATGGGCAGAAGACATGAACAGACATTTTTCCAAAGAAGACATCCAAATGGCCAACAGACACATGAAAAATTGCTCCACATCGCTGGGCATCAGGGAAATCCAAATCAAAACCTCCATGAGATACCACCTCATACCAGTCAGAATGGCTAAAAATAACAATTCAGGAAACAACAGATGTTGGCGGGGATGCGGAGAAAGGGGAACCCTCCTACACTGTTGGTGGGAATGCAAGCTGGTGCAACCCCTCTGGATAACAGTATGGAGGTTCCTCAGACAGTTGAAAATAGAGCTACCATACGATCTAGCAATTGCACTACTGGGTATTTACCCCCAAGATACAAATGTAGGGA
>NW_027404119.1:0-2364 GCF_003265705.2 Callorhinus ursinus
ATACATTACATCAGTTTTTGATGTAGTGTTCCATGATTCATTGTTTGCGTAAAACACCCAGTGCTCCATGTAGTATGTGCCCTCTTTAATACCCATCACCAGGCTAAAGAAATCAAAGGCATCCAAATCGGCAAAGAGGAAGTCAAACTCTCACTCTTTGCAGATGATATGATACTGTACGTGGAAAACCCAAAAGACTCCACCCCAAAACTGCTAGAACTCATACAGGAATTCAGTAAAGTAGCAGGATATAAAATCAATGCACAGAAATCAGTGGCATTCCTATACACCAACAACAAGACAGAAGAGAGACAAATCAAGGAGTCGATCCCATTTACAATTGCACCCAAAACCATTAGATACCTAGGAATAAATCTAACCAAAGAGGCAAAGGATCTGTACTCAGAAAACTATAAAATACTCATGAAAGAAATTGAAGAAGACACAAAGAAATGGAAAAACGTTCCATGCTCATGGATTGGGAGAACCAACATTGTGAAGATGTCAATGCTACCTAGAGCAATCTACACATTCAATGCAATCCCCATCAAAATACCATCCACTTTTTTCAAAGAAATGGAACAAATAATCCTAAAATTTGTATGGAACCAGAAGAGACCCCGAATAGCCAGAGGAATATTGAAAAAGAAAAGCAAAGCTGGCGGCATCACAATTCCGGACTTCCAGCTCTATTACAAAGCTGTCATCATCAAGACAGTATGGTACTGGCACAAAAACAGACGCATAGATCAATGGAACAGAATCGAGAGCCCAGAAATGGACCCTCAACTCTATGGTCAACTTATCTTTGACAAAGCAGGAAAGAATGTCCAATGGCAAAAAGACAGTCTCTTCAACAAATGGTGGTGGGAAAATTGGACAGCCACATGCAGAAGAATGAAACTGGACCATTTCCTTACACCACACACAAGAATAGACTCCAAATGGTTGAAAGACCTAAACGTGAGACAGGAGTCCATCCAAATCCTAAAGGAGAACACAGGTAGCAACCTTTTCGACCTTAGCCGCAGCAACTTCTTCCTAGAAACATCGCCAAAGGCACGGGAAGCCAGGGCAAAAATGAACTATTGGGATTTCATCAAGATAAAAAGCTTTTGCACAGCAAAAGAAACAGTCCACAAAACCAAAAGACAACCGACAGAATGGGAGAAAATATTTGCAAACGACATATCAGATAAAGGGCTAGTATCCAAAATCTATAAAGAACTTATCAAACTCAACACCCAAAGAACAAATAATCCAATCAAGAAATGGGCAGAAGACATGAACAGACATTTCTCCAAAGAAGACATCCAAATGGCCAACAGGCACATGAAAAAGTGCTCAACATCGCTCGGCATCAGGGAAATCCAAATCAAAACCTCAATGAGATACCACCTCACACCAGTCAGAATGGCTAAAATTAACAAGTCAGGGAACGACAGATGTTGGCGGGGATGTGGAGAAAGGGGAACCCTCCTACACTGTTGGTGGGAGTGCAAGCTGGTGCAACCCCTCTGGAAAACAGTATGGAGGTTCCTCAAACAGTTGAAATTAGAGCTACCGTTCGATCCAGCAATTGCACTACTGGGTATTTACCCCAAAGATACAAATGTAGGGACCCGAAGGGGTACGTGTACCCCAATGTTTATAGCAGCAATGTCCACAATAGCCAAACTGTGGAAAGAGCCAAGATGCCCATCGACAGATGAATGGATAAAGAAGATGTGGTATATATACACAATGGAATATTATGCAGCCATCAAAAGGAATGAGATCTTGCCATTTGCAACGACGTGGATGGAACTGGAGGGTGTTATGCTGAGTGAAATAAGTCAATCAGAGAAAGACATGTATCACATGACCTCACTGATATGAGGAATTCTTAATCTCAGGAAACAAACTGAGTGTTACTGGAGTGGTTGGGGGTGGGAGGGATGGGATGGCTGGGTGATAGACATTGGGGAGGGTATGTGCTACGGTGAGCGCTGTGAATTGTGCAAGACTGTTGAATCACAGATCTGTACTTCTGAAACAAATAACGCAACATATTTTAAGAAAAAAGGAAAAGAAGAAGATAACAGGAGAGGAAGAAAAGGGGAGTATGTCAGAGGGGGAGACGAACCATGAGAGATGATGGACTCTGAAAAACAAACTGAGGGTTCTAGAGGGTAGGGGGGTGGGGGGATGGGTTAGCCTGGTGATGGGTATTGAGGAGGGCACGTTCTGCATGGAGCACTGGGTGTTATGAACAAACAATGAATCATGGAACACTGCACCAAAAACTAATGATGTAATATATGGTGATTAACATAACAATAAAAAATTAAAAAAAAAATACCCATCACCAGGCTAACCCAACCC
>NW_027404120.1:0-1359 GCF_003265705.2 Callorhinus ursinus
CATAGGACTCAGGGTGTTTTCTTCTCTATTAATCACCCCTTCGGTATACCTAGTGCTTAGCATACAATGATTGCTCACAGAATATTTGATGAAGGAAAGACTATCTGTGCTCTGCTAAACGGCAGCAGAACCTGGGAGTGGGTGAGAAGGGGGTACTCACTGTGCAGGTGATTTCACGCTTACCTCACCTATTGTGCAGGTGAAGCTTGATTAGAATGATGGTAATCACCACAGACTGCTGCCCCTGGCAGCCAAGAACCTGTCTGAGCAGAGGGGGAGAGCGCCACGCAGGGCCCCACGCCCTGACAGATGCATGCCCCAGCCTCAGGGCCTCTGCAGGGCCTCTGTAGAGCCTCTGGTAGATCCCCTCCTGCCCACGCCAGAGCCCTATCATCACATGCTTCTGTGCCTTCAGCTGTCCTGCTTTTACCTGGTTTCTGTCACCTGGCCTCTGTGGGTTTTTATAGCACTGACCAATCTACCTCTCAAAGACATTCACAGTGAAGCTGCACGCAGCTCACTGTTAGTGGACTTCACAGGGCACCTGAGTTTAACTAAGAATTCGAGTTCTTAAGCAAAGCCTCCAGGCTCTGCGCTGGGGCATATTTGAGTCTAGCGATTCCCCCCACTTGGATGGACATAGTACCTCTGAAAGCGGTTCCCCAGTGGCTATGGGGGATGGTGATGGCAGGAGGTCCTTGCGAGGGGACTGGGGCTCCCAGAAGCTCTGCAGCCTCAGCTCCTCCCACCCCAGGCTCAGCAGCAAGGCCAAGAGGAGCCACTGCTGCCAAGCCAACCTCTTCCTAAAATGTGTTGTTCTACTTTCACAGAGAGCAAAACTTCTCTCGGTACAAAAGCCTATGATGACTGTGGTGGCAAGCAGCCAAGGAAGTTTCGGCACTGGAGTGCACAGGACAGCAACTTCTGGGCTTCTGGGGGCAGGGGGGCGGGGAGGGGGTGCTGCAGAGCTCCTCCTCAGACACCAAAGCCCTGTGCATGTGCGTGCATGTGTTGGTCAATTTTTCATTTTTCAGGTTTTTTTTTGGAAGTACGTATTTTCAATTTAGTTGTAGATGAGTAAATGTTTAAAGAATTGAGTTTTTAAACAATCACTATGAATGATATTATTGCCCTTAAATGATCTTTTCCATAATATCGGCACATGACCCTATGTTACTTAGCAACATACCTGGAAGGATACACACAGTATTCAAGAGATCAACCTCTCTGATGCAGGCACTCTGTTTCTCTACCAGTAAAATAAAGAAGTTGACTAGGTCAGGGGACCAAAACGTTCTTTCTTTTCTTTGTTTTTCTTTTCTTTCTTTTCTTTTTCTTTCTTTCTTTCTTTCTTTCTTT
>NW_027404120.1:1459-2519 GCF_003265705.2 Callorhinus ursinus
TTTCTCTTTCTTTCTTTCTTTTTCTCCTTACTTACTCATTAATTCGTTTGTTCATTCATTCACTCATTCATTCATTCTGTTTATTCATGTATGCGTGTATGTATAAAACTGTCCATACCAACTTCAAATGAGATATGTGGGCAATCTCTAATTAATGTGATTGAAATCAAACAGATGCTGATTTGGTTAAGCTTAGGCTTGGGGGGTAGACTGCTGGATCTAACCCTTCACTCCCTAAAAAGCCCCAGGGTACGTTCAGGAACCCGTGGTTCCAAAGAGAAAAGTTTGGGGAAAACATGACCATTTGATACAATCTCAATGTCCTGTTCATCTTGAAACCTGATTATCAAATCAGATCCCGTAGACATGAGCGAGAGCCAGGACAGCCCCTGGGGTGAGCAGGGTAGGCCAGGCCAGAGGATACGCAGGAACATATTGTCCATATCCCACAGGCTGCTCCATCTTGTGACACTTAATGTTGCCACCTGGATCCCACACTATCCTGACCACATGGCACCAATGGGAGCCTATCCTCTTTAGGGAGCCCAAAGTGCTCTGGAGCACCCCCCCACCCCGGGTCTCCTGTCATCAGCCTTGACAATGCTTGTCCCAGAAGCATTGCCTATTTATAGATGCAGAAGGCCAGGAAGCAGCAAAGGAGAGGAGTGGAAATAATGCAGTGGCCTAATTGATCCACTCCTCTCCAGAACCACTGAGAGCATCCTGAGGCCGCTGCTCATAGTCTGTCCCGGACCATGTGCACCCTGGACTCCCACTGGAACCCGAAATCACAGAGCATCCAAACGACCCCCAGTCATTTCATTGACAGACACGGCTAGATAGTGGATAGTGCACTTGAAACATCGAAAGAGACAGTTCCAGGATAAGTTATGCAGTTTGTAAATGCCCATCCTCATCTCTCATAAACTCCATATTCACTCAGATTCAACTAACATCGAATGAGCTCTGTCTTATCCTCGCCTTGTGTAAATCCCTCTACATGGTATTTATTCTTCTAAACCCTAACAATTCTGTGGTAAGGACGATGTATCATTGTCTC
>NW_027404121.1:0-2519 GCF_003265705.2 Callorhinus ursinus
CTTTTTATGCTGCAAATTCACTGAGAAGGGATAGTGACTTTGGTTAATTTTCATGCTCTTTTCCGTTAACCTCCAAACTATAATGAAGGGGTTAACACACCCTTCTACTACAGAGTTGTCAGCCTGAGCCTAGCCTCCGTGGTCTGTCTTCTTTGCTCCTGGGTATGGCTCTTTCTCTTCCTCTTGAGGCTGTTGATTCTTATTTTGTTTTCTTCTGACCTGCACTATTTTGTGTGGGTTCAATACTGTTAGTTGACACAAACGCTTTGTGAAATAAGTGGACTATAAATCATGCTTGTTTCCTAATTAGATCTGAACATATTCAATAGTAGCAGCCTTTTCCCAGGCCCCTGGATCTTCATCTGCTCACCACTCCAAGATTTTTAAAAACATATTATATTAACAGTTTCAAAGAATTAGTTTTTTTTAAATTCAACAAAGTCACACTATTAATTATCTATAGAATGATCTGTAAACAGTGAATGAACAAGGTTTTACAGGATGAAGGAAGAATTAGCTTTCTGGCCGGTTTGCCCTAATGTTTACTCAATGTTGCCCTCGTGTGGCCGTTGTCTAGATAGCACGTGGCAGAATGTGTTAAAAACCTATCAAATTCAAGGGAGAATAAGATAGAGTAGGTTGGTCCCTGGATTCCCTAGCTCCTAAAAACCATCCTATAATTTAGAAGCCATATTCTTTTTTTTTACATCTGAAAGCTTTATGTTTTGCAAAAAAACTTAAATATGATTATGTGTACACAAGGAGTGCATGCATTACCTATGCTGAACAATGCCAAGAAACAATATATTGATGCAACAGTTGTCTTCTAAAATAAACATAAAAACTGAGCCCAGCCCGGCAGACAAAAGCAAAATACTTATTTCCCAGCAGCACAATTAAGCTATATTCTAAATTGTGTATAACCTAACTAGATATTAGGGTTAGGGTCAGGGTCAATTTGAATACATTAATTATGCACAGCTTTTTGTGTGTCAGTCGTAACTCCATAAAGTGTTTTTAAAAAATAAAACGGGAGAGAAGATAGTCACTCAAAGCACTGATCACCTTTCCTGTCATGATAATTATGTAACTAAACATAATTATTGCTTAACCTTAGCTGAGGACCGGGAGCTGCTCCTACAGGTACTTGGCAGGTAGCATCTGTGGCCAGCTGCCCATCTCCCCACTGCACCCACCCCCAGCTCAGCACATCCTCTTCTAGGCTCAAGGGCAGCCCAGAGGGACCAGGCTCAGGTGTGGCTCCCTCCTCTCAGGCATGGCTTCCTTCCGACAGGTGGAGAAGGTGGCCAGCTCACAGACACATGGCATCTTCCTTTGGTTACTTGCTATCTTCCTCCCCTTTTTGTCACCCTGGTCCTTAAACTTTAGCTCCTATGAGAACCTGGGTTTGCAGGTTTCTGTTGATATTTCAAAGTGTGCAGATCTGTGTTGTCTTTCTTCCCTGTCATTGGGTCGGAGATAAAAGCAGGAAAAGTCATCATATTATAAAAGCAACAAAAATAAATATCAAGTGTGCTGTGCGCCCGGTACCTCAGACTTGAAAGAAATGGCAAACTACCTACCTCATGTCATACACAACTAGCTTTAGGGGCTCATAAAAGCATGTAAAATGAAATCATACTAAAAGAAATCTCATTACTAATCTTTTACCTTACAGAAGACAGTTCAGCGACACCTCTCCCCGCCCCCATCATTTCCTGTGTGGCCAAAGTCCAGTCACACTAACACGTGTAGCCACACAAGGACACAACTGTGACATCCTCCTGGAGCATTCCTCGTCCCACTGCCCCTGCTCTGGCCAACCCTGTACACCCCCAGTCCTCCTGAGATTCCCAAGTAATGACACAGCTGTGATCATCATCCTGGAGCATTCCCGGTCCCCCTGCCCCTGCTCTGGCCAGGTGCTTCAGGGTGTTTTACCCCAAACAGGGACACTGTCCCGCGGAACCACCACATACCCGTAAATGAGGAAATCATTACAGCTTCCACATTATAACCCAGACCACAGACCCACTTCCACTGCCACCACCTGCCCCACATCCGAAATGTCCTTTTCCATTCAGATCCAGTTTTCTTTTTCTGGAACTGCTCCGAGATTTTCCCTTATTTTCACAACCCTGATGGGTTTAAGGATTTAAGGATGGATTTAGAGCCATTTACAGACAGTGCTAATCTGAGTGGTATTTTCTGTCTGGCTTCTGTCACTTGGGCTGTTTTCAGTGTCCATCCACGTGGTGACATGCATCAGTCCTTCATCCACTTTTTCACCGTGACTAAACATAAATAACCTTTACCACCTAAAACATTTCAGGTACACAATGCTCTGGCCTTAGCTGAGTTCCCACGGTTGTACCTCATTCTCCAGAACATGTTCATTCTCCCCAAGGGAGACTCTCTATGCATTAAACACCCAACTCCCCGTGATTTCTCTGGAGAAGGGTATATCCAAGTCCTTTGTCTATTTTAAAATTAGGTTGTCTTTTTTAAGGGTGCATTCC
>NW_027404122.1:0-1359 GCF_003265705.2 Callorhinus ursinus
CATAGGACTCAGGGTGTTTTCTTCTCTATTAATCACCCCTTCGGTATACCTAGTGCTTAGCATACAATGATTGCTCACAGAATATTTGATGAAGGAAAGACTATCTGTGCTCTGCTAAACGGCAGCAGAACCTGGGAGTGGGTGAGAAGGGGGTACTCACTGTGCAGGTGATTTCACGCTTACCTCACCTATTGTGCAGGTGAAGCTTGATTAGAATGATGGTAATCACCACAGACTGCTGCCCCTGGCAGCCAAGAACCTGTCTGAGCAGAGGGGGAGAGCGCCACGCAGGGCCCCACGCCCTGACAGATGCATGCCCCAGCCTCAGGGCCTCTGCAGGGCCTCTGTAGAGCCTCTGGTAGATCCCCTCCTGCCCACGCCAGAGCCCTATCATCACATGCTTCTGTGCCTTCAGCTGTCCTGCTTTTACCTGGTTTCTGTCACCTGGCCTCTGTGGGTTTTTATAGCACTGACCAATCTACCTCTCAAAGACATTCACAGTGAAGCTGCACGCAGCTCACTGTTAGTGGACTTCACAGGGCACCTGAGTTTAACTAAGAATTCGAGTTCTTAAGCAAAGCCTCCAGGCTCTGCGCTGGGGCATATTTGAGTCTAGCGATTCCCCCCACTTGGATGGACATAGTACCTCTGAAAGCGGTTCCCCAGTGGCTATGGGGGATGGTGATGGCAGGAGGTCCTTGCGAGGGGACTGGGGCTCCCAGAAGCTCTGCAGCCTCAGCTCCTCCCACCCCAGGCTCAGCAGCAAGGCCAAGAGGAGCCACTGCTGCCAAGCCAACCTCTTCCTAAAATGTGTTGTTCTACTTTCACAGAGAGCAAAACTTCTCTCGGTACAAAAGCCTATGATGACTGTGGTGGCAAGCAGCCAAGGAAGTTTCGGCACTGGAGTGCACAGGACAGCAACTTCTGGGCTTCTGGGGGCAGGGGGGCGGGGAGGGGGTGCTGCAGAGCTCCTCCTCAGACACCAAAGCCCTGTGCATGTGCGTGCATGTGTTGGTCAATTTTTCATTTTTCAGGTTTTTTTTTGGAAGTACGTATTTTCAATTTAGTTGTAGATGAGTAAATGTTTAAAGAATTGAGTTTTTAAACAATCACTATGAATGATATTATTGCCCTTAAATGATCTTTTCCATAATATCGGCACATGACCCTATGTTACTTAGCAACATACCTGGAAGGATACACACAGTATTCAAGAGATCAACCTCTCTGATGCAGGCACTCTGTTTCTCTACCAGTAAAATAAAGAAGTTGACTAGGTCAGGGGACCAAAACGTTCTTTCTTTTCTTTGTTTTTCTTTTCTTTCTTTTCTTTTTCTTTCTTTCTTTCTTTCTTTCTTT
>NW_027404122.1:1459-2519 GCF_003265705.2 Callorhinus ursinus
TTTCTCTTTCTTTCTTTCTTTTTCTCCTTACTTACTCATTAATTCGTTTGTTCATTCATTCACTCATTCATTCATTCTGTTTATTCATGTATGCGTGTATGTATAAAACTGTCCATACCAACTTCAAATGAGATATGTGGGCAATCTCTAATTAATGTGATTGAAATCAAACAGATGCTGATTTGGTTAAGCTTAGGCTTGGGGGGTAGACTGCTGGATCTAACCCTTCACTCCCTAAAAAGCCCCAGGGTACGTTCAGGAACCCGTGGTTCCAAAGAGAAAAGTTTGGGGAAAACATGACCATTTGATACAATCTCAATGTCCTGTTCATCTTGAAACCTGATTATCAAATCAGATCCCGTAGACATGAGCGAGAGCCAGGACAGCCCCTGGGGTGAGCAGGGTAGGCCAGGCCAGAGGATACGCAGGAACATATTGTCCATATCCCACAGGCTGCTCCATCTTGTGACACTTAATGTTGCCACCTGGATCCCACACTATCCTGACCACATGGCACCAATGGGAGCCTATCCTCTTTAGGGAGCCCAAAGTGCTCTGGAGCACCCCCCCACCCCGGGTCTCCTGTCATCAGCCTTGACAATGCTTGTCCCAGAAGCATTGCCTATTTATAGATGCAGAAGGCCAGGAAGCAGCAAAGGAGAGGAGTGGAAATAATGCAGTGGCCTAATTGATCCACTCCTCTCCAGAACCACTGAGAGCATCCTGAGGCCGCTGCTCATAGTCTGTCCCGGACCATGTGCACCCTGGACTCCCACTGGAACCCGAAATCACAGAGCATCCAAACGACCCCCAGTCATTTCATTGACAGACACGGCTAGATAGTGGATAGTGCACTTGAAACATCGAAAGAGACAGTTCCAGGATAAGTTATGCAGTTTGTAAATGCCCATCCTCATCTCTCATAAACTCCATATTCACTCAGATTCAACTAACATCGAATGAGCTCTGTCTTATCCTCGCCTTGTGTAAATCCCTCTACATGGTATTTATTCTTCTAAACCCTAACAATTCTGTGGTAAGGACGATGTATCATTGTCTC
>NW_027404123.1:0-2518 GCF_003265705.2 Callorhinus ursinus
ACACAGACCTCTGCAGACGGGACACATCGAGAACTATAAGTACTCTTAAAGCAAGCATGAGCTCCATACTTTTGTGCTCAGAGCCGTCCTAAGAGCTTTCCATGTACTGCCGTCACCTTTCACTCTCATGACAGCCCTGCACAGTGGGTGCACTAGCTGTCCTTACTAATCACTCACTATGTGACAAGCATTGTGCTTAACCCTTAGGCACCGGTGATACAGCAGTAAAGTAACAGACTGGTCAGGCCTCTTACTGCTCAGCCGGCACGTGGTAAGTGCTAAAACGTAAAAGTCAGCGTCACTACCAAGGTATAAAAGAACTCGTAGCAACACAAAAAAAGGAGCCCAGACAAGGAAGCACTTAATTCCAGGTGGAAGATTCCCGTGGAGCAGACATTTAAGATGCCCTTAAAGAAGCTAACCTCATTGGGCTCAAATAAAGATCGTGCTCACGTGGAAAGACATGTTGCCCGTTTTCCCCACTGCCCACGGCGCAACCTCACCAAGTCTCCACCACCTTCCCCCACTCAAACACCTCACCCCTTCTCCTGCTCCCAGTTTAAGACATTGTTCCCTCTTCTCCTGTATATGAGATCATTCATTAATACTGACAGCTTTTTGGCACTGTAGAATATAAGTGACCAGAGTTATTCCCTTTGTATATTTTGGAAGCAGATTGTTTTTACTAATTTAATTCCACATATAACATATCGCAGCTTGCAATGAGAACTTTAAAAGATGGCCAGCTTTCTGTTCTCACTTATAAACGTGCTGTTTGGAAGTGGACCCACTATGCTCTCTGAGACAACAAAGGAGGGGACCCAGGAGCCCAGGTGGGGAAGGTTTCCCAGGGTGACCACTAAGCAGGAACCCAGAGGGGAAATTCACCGGAAATGAGGAGGTGAAGGGGGAGGAGCGGAAGTCAGCAAGGTGAGCTCTAGAGAGAGAAGGTGGTTTACCCTAAAGTGTAAAAGAGAGGGCACGAATGTCCAGGCAACTGAAATTAGATCCGAATGACCTGCGCGATGGGAGTTTAAGGGGAGAGGTGGCCAAAGAGGAGGCTGAAGCACAGGGTAGAGGCTAGTCACACAGGTCCCTGTGACTGGGGTCCAGGACAACAGGAAGTTGTTCGAAGACTTCCAAAAGGGACAAACAGGAGGACTGCTGCTTCAGAAAGGAGCAGCAAGTTCGTAACAAACAGTGGACACAAGATCTGCCATTTGGGTTTATTTACACAAATAGTGGACACAAGATCACCATCTGGGTTTATTTGAGAAAAGGAAAAGATGGTTTCCAGTTGCTAAGCTGTGACGGTAGGTAAGTTACAGGACATGTTTCACCATTACAGATTCTGTGATTATCTGTCATTCACTAGGAGTTCATGGTTCCAACAATGACCACACCCTATAAGCAATGATTAAATTCCAAATACCACATGAAGGTATTTCGTGTTGGAGAGGCATTTCCTACCTAATCTGTATGTACTTGCTCCCAAAAATAGGGGAAAGAAAGGATGAGACTAAGGGAGAGTCACCAAAGCTTCCCACAGACTAAGAGTAGACAAATTTCTTTAAATGAGACACAAAAGGTAATGACCACAGAAGAAAAAAATGATTAAGTGAACCATGTTAAAATTAATAACTTCCATTCATCCAAAGCACCACTAAGAGACTGCACAGGCAACCACACAGGAGAAGATATTCACACTTATTCCCAAAGAGTTCATACCCAGAACATACACAAGTCTTACAAGTCAGGAGAGAGGGGGAGACAGACAGACAGAGAGAAACAGAGAGGAGAAGGAAGAACACCCAGTGGGAAAAAGGGACAAAGCACTTGTACCAAAAAGGATCTGAGTATCCAAAACCATATTAAAGGTATTGAACTACACTGGTCATCAAATGCAAACTAAAACCCCAGTGTTACATAGTTACAGCCCACCCTCACCACCAGAATGGATAAAATGACTACTAACGCCAAGAATCAGTGAGGACTTGAGCAAACAGAACTCTCACACAATGATGGTGTGAACGAGTACAACCACTTTGGAAAAGTGTTTTGCTCTAAAGCTGATTACACGTATACCCCACCACCCAGCGATATACTCAACAGAAACATCTACAGAAGTCCACCAAAGCATGTGCCAAAATACTCAAGAGCAGCACTACTCTTAATAGTCCCAAGACAGAAACCCACCCAAATGTGCTCAGTCATAAAGTGTGGTGCATTCACACGGTAGAGCATTCCACAGCAATGAAAACAAATGGTGATGGCAGCAGGGGTGACAATGGTGACAGTAATAAGGGTGGCAGTGGTGGTGGTGACAATGTTGCTGGTGGTAGCAGCAATGGTAATGGTGATGATGGTGGTGGTGGTGGTGGTGGTAATGGTGGAGGTGATGGTGGTGATGGTGGTGGTGGTAGAGGTGATGGTGGTGATGATGGTGGAGGTGGTAGTGGTAGTTGTGGTGGTGGTGATGGTGATGGATGTGGTGATGGTGGTGGAGGTGGTGATGGTG
>NW_027404124.1:0-2516 GCF_003265705.2 Callorhinus ursinus
TCTCCTGGCTCAGTACAAGCCCGCCCCTGGAAATCACATGAGGTCCAAGCATGGAGGAATCTGAAAGGTGGAAGAGGAAGGCAGGTGGGCTACATCCTTCCATACTGGAGGAAGAACACACACTATGTGTCCTGACTCCACACTCCTGACTTCCCAAACACAGAAGGAAGCCCAGCTGTGGCATTCGAACAAAGAAAAGTCTAGATTCAATAACCTTTGTTCCCATTTCAAAAAGTGAGGAGGAGAAAAATAAACTCAAAGCAAGCAGAAAGAAATGAAAAAGAGAAAAAGCAAAGGAATTAAAAACAAGCAATAGAGAAAATCACTGAAACAGACATGGGTTTTTTGAAAGCACTGAGAAATTTGGAAAACTTCTAGCAGCTGTGACAATGAAGAAAATGAGAACTGACACATTTCCAATATCAGGAATAAAATGGGATATCACTGAAAACCCTACAGACATCACAAAGATAACCAGGTAATATTAGGAGCAGCTCTATGTGCAGAAATTTGACAACTCAGAGAAAAAGGACCAAATTTCTCAAAAGCACAGCCTACCACAAGCATCCAATATGAAATGAGGAATTTGAGTAACCCTAGCTATTCAGATTCTTTTCAAATCAAAAAAAGAATGGTGGAGACCCAGGTGTTTCACAGGAAAAGTCTTTCAAGCATTTACAAGTGAATTAAAACCAAGTTAGGTCCACAAAATAAAGTTAATAGAAGAAGCTTTGAAAAATCGGAATATATAATCCAGTATAGATGATATCAGGAATTATTAATTTTACTAAAAGTGTAATAGTATTGGTTTTATAGAAAAAATGTCATTAATCACATGACCACAGAATTGTGGACTCCATTTGCAACTGGATGTGCATCCATGACTAATTAAGCAACTTCTACATACCTCTAGTTTTAAGAGAAATCGTTCATTTTCCTCTTCCTATCTCTATTGTCCCAGCCAGCAGGGATATGAACACTCGGTGACCCAGTGTTGACCCAGCCATAAGGACAATGTCATAGGGCATGTGAGAAGGAACATGGGCCTTTGAAAGATCTTCTGGAGCTAAGACTCCTGGAAACCTGGCTCAACCTCCTCCTGATGTTACATGAGAGAGAAATAAGGAATGTTTTGGTTGTAGAAAGAGGACTGTGTAGTTCTTTGGGACAATGCCCCACTGCTATAATTAACACATTTTTTTTTTATATACAGGTTGCTGGTCCATCTTCAGGGACTCCGGTTTCCCTAGACTATCAGCTGGCCTAAGGGCAGAAAATCTTTACCATCTGTCCTTCATTGCTCCCTGAGTCCCTTCTGTAAAATTCCAGGTCACAGGGTTGGTTAAGCAGGAAAGGAGACCAGAAATGAACTGGAATTGGCATAAAGTAAATGTGCTGTGTGGGATCATGAATATTGTTGGTTTGCTGTCACAAATAAGGCGAGAAAGGAGACCCCAGGTGTGACGACACACAGTCACCCAGGAGCCTGGTTAAGACTCAAAACTCACGTCCTCAAGGTGCCTTTCAGAATTTCAGAGTGGCAGGTACAGACATTTGCTGGGGTGATGATGGAAAGGTCTAGAAGAGATAGAGACCAGGCCCAGATGAGAAAGAACAGGAGGAGGGGGTGGCCGGCCTGGCATGATGACTTCATCACTGTCAGGCAAGGGAGCAGGGGCAGGATGCTAGAACAGGATCACTGAGGTCTCACCCTGGTCCTTCTGGTGGCAGAGGCCACGAGGATATGGTTTTTGGTGACCACAGGCTGCCCGTCAGGCTGCACCTGGCAGGGGAACACCACATCTTCCCTGTGGGCGGATGAGTTCACCGGGAGCCAGCTCGTCCACTTAAAGGTCCCATCCTTGTTCTCTATGAGGTTCGAGGCCGCTGACGCCATTTCTGTTCAGGACACGTTTCCGTTCTCCTACCAGGTCAGCTGTAGGCGTTGGGGGTAGAACTTCTTCACTTGGCAAGTGACCTTCACCTGGTCCCCTGCCACGGGTTCCTGGGAAACCTCCAAGGTGGGCGGAACTGAAAGAGCACAGAGCAGAAGCTCTGACCTCATGGAACAGACCGACCATGGGGGAGGGGCTCGAGAACTCAGCTTCCCCCAACACAGCAAGGGAATCACCCAGAACAGGGCTAGGCATGCAGCTGGTGCTCAAACACTGAGGGTAGTCTTCGCATATGAATGAAACCCTTAAGCACAGTGCCCAGCACACAGTAGGTGCTCAAGGACTGGTAGCTCCTATTAGGGTAAGAATGAGTGAAATCAAGATACTCAGCCCGTGGCATGCAGCCGGAATAGAATAATTAGCAAAATAAATGACATCAACCAAACACACGGTGGCGTGGATTACAGCAGGTGCTCAATAATTGGAATTGCTTTGATAAAGTAAATGGCCTACCCAGCACAGTGCTTGGCACATGATAGGTGTTCACCCCCCAGCTGCCATGAAAAACCATCGAAGGGGACCATACATCTAGGTGCAGGGTGACTGGGAGGGTCTGTCAGG
>NW_027404125.1:0-2515 GCF_003265705.2 Callorhinus ursinus
GATGTATTTTGCTGATTTTGTGATGATTTCATTGGGGTTGGTATTAGTGGTTAGGATAGGGGTTAGGGGTTAGGGGTTAGGGTTAGGGTTGGGTTAGGATTAGTGTCTCCCTGTCCTCTTCAGCACAGAACTCATTCTCCTCCAGTAACCAGTGTGATCTTTGTGGAACATACACTTTGGGCCTCTCTGTGTTCTGCACCCCTCCTGCCTGTCCTTTCCAGCCTCACCTCTGCCACCATTGCCTGCCTCTCTGTGGGCCACCCCGGGGAGTGATGGTCCCCCATGTGCCTCAGGCTTGACTCCAAGCCTTTGCGTTGGCTGTGCCCTCTGCCAGGGGCACTCACGCCCCCCTCACTCTGCTTCATGTTTGGCTTGTTTCCCCATTGGCTGGGCCTGGATAGGCCCCCTGATGTTCTGACTCACGCCTGCTGGGTGTGTGTGCTTCTCCCCTATTTAAATGCAGTGCCTGCCTTCCCTTTGTGAGCAGTTTACTAACCTGCTAGTTATGAGGCAGGCACAGGGAAGTAGCCTTGGTGTCTGCACAAAAAAATCAGTTTCAGAGGGGTTCACCACACTTGTCTGATGATAGGGAGCTGCTTTCCACATGGTGGGGAACAGGTAGTACCGTCAAGGGGGGACCAGCCATGTGAGGCTGTTGGACAAGACTCCCAACTTCTTAGGGCCGGGGAGATGTAGACCTGGACCCGGAAGCTTATAACCATGGATTAAAGGTTAGGGCCTAAGCAAGACCCATCTTCTTCCAGAGGTCCTCCTTCCCCTCCCCTGCCCATGGGCTCGACCTGACCTGGGGGAGTTCTAGGGTGAACCCTCCTCGGAATACCAGTGGTTTACTGAGGACCTCATTAGCAGGATGCCCAGGAATCTTCAAGGGAGGACACTACAGGAGGTGGAGACAGCTTTGTGGGGCCCAGCAACATTCCACTCAAAAGAAAATGGGGCAGGTGGCTGGCTCTGCTGGTTCTATCCAGTCTGTAGGGCACAGAAACAAGGCTGTGCCCCAAGGTGCTCAACTCCTGGCAGGTGGGGACAGGACCAGTGGGTTTGCCCATGAGTTCAGCACAGAGAGAGTGTTCCCGGCTCCAGGATGCTGTGGGACTGCACAGGTTTCCAACCTCCTAAGCCTTAGGCTTCCTTTTATAAGATGGGGTGCTAATGGCCCCCATCTCTGAGAGCAGAAGTTAGGGTGGGCTCATGGGCAGATTTGCTCAGGACAGGCTGGGAGAGTGGCTGTTGCTGAAAGCAGCCCAGGGCCTGCCGCCTTGGAGAAGGTGCACACGTGCACAGCCCCCAGCCTTGGGGTCCTGCTGCCAGCCTCTGGCAGTGACCCTTGTCCCACCCTCTCTACTGCCACTGTAGCTATGTGGTCTTCCTGGAGCTATTCCTGCAGATGGCGGAGAAGCTCCTCATGGTGTGACACAGGGTCACATCTCATGGTGGGAAAAAGAGTCACCTCCTAGGTCTTCACCGACCAGCCGGCTGCCAGGCCTGTGTGCCCCTCTGGCAGGGTCAGAGGGTGGTGGTCCTTGAGGTCTGTGGCCCCCCGCACTGGCAGGATGTGTCCATGCAGTGCGTGGTGCTGATCAGCCGCTTCTGGGAACAGCACTTCCTCCATGAGTTGGATGACTTGGTGTGCGTGGACGCAGACCTGAAGTTCTGTGACCACATGGGTATGGAGGTCCTGTCCCCCTCTTTGGCACCCTTTACCCCAGTTTCTACTGGTTGACCCGTGAAGAGTTCAGCTATGAGTGGTGGCCACAGTCCTAGGCCCACATCCCGAGGGACCAGGGCATCACTGACTACGTGCAGGTGTTTTTGGGGGGTCGGTGGTGGAGGTTCCCTGAATGACCTTGGCCAATCACCAGGTGATGGGAGTTGACCTGGCCAATGGGATGGAGGACATGTGGCACGACAAGAGCCACCAGAACAGGTACCTGCTGAACCACCCACCAAGGTGCTATTCCCAGAGGATCTTTGGGACCTGCAGCTGCTGGGCTGCTCCTATCATGAAGAAGCTGAGATTTGGGCCATGCCCAAGAATCACCAGGGAACCCAGAACTCATGAGGGGCTGTCCCCGGAGGCCATGTGGGACCTAAGGCTCCTGGGCTATCCCTGGAAGACTTGTGGGACGCTCAGTGGCTGAAATGGCCCTGGTCATGAAGAAGCTGAGATTCAGGCTATGCCCAACAATCAACAGGACACACAGAACTCATGAGGGACTGGCCCCAGAGGATCTGTGGGACTCACGGCTGCTGGGCTGGCCCTGGTCATGAAGAATCTGAGATTCGGGCCATGCCCAAGAATCACCAGGACACCCAGAACTCATGAGGGCCTGCGCCCTGAAGCCATGCGGGACCTGAGGTTTCAGGGCTGTCCCCCCATCATTCCATGGGTCATGAAGAAGCTGCGATTCATGGCTGTGCCCAAGAATCAGCAGGACACAAAGAACTCATGAGGGGCTGTCCCCGGAGGCCATGAGGGACCTGAGGCTGCAGG
>NW_027404126.1:0-2276 GCF_003265705.2 Callorhinus ursinus
TAGAAACCAAAAGAACAGTAGAACAGATCAACGAAACTAGGAGCTGGTTCTTTGAAAGAATTAACAAGATTGATAAACCCCTGGCCAGACTTATCAAAAAGAAAAGAGAAATGACCCAAATCAACAAAATCATGAATGAAAGAGGAGAGATCACAACCAACACCAAAGAAATACAAACAATTATAAGAACATATTATGAGCAACTCTATGCCAGCAAATTAGATAACCTGGAAGAAATGGGTGCATTCCTAGAGATGTATCAACTACCAAAATTGAACCAGGAAGAAATAGAAAACCTGAACAGACCTATAACCACTAAGGAAATTGAAGCAGTCATCAAAAATCTCCCAAGAAACAAAAGCCCAGGGCCAGATGGCTTCCCAGGAGAATTCTACCAAACATTTAAAGAAGAATTAATACCTATTCTCCTGAAACTGTTCCAAAAAAGAGAAATGGAAGGAAAACTTCCAAACTCATTTTATGAGGCCAGCATTACCTTGATTCCAAAACCAGACAAAGACCCCATCAAAAAGGAGAATTACAGACCAAAATCCTTGATGAACATGGATGCAAAAATTCTCACCAAAATACAAGCCAATAGGATCCAACAGTACATTAAAAGGATTATTCACCATGACCAAGTGGGATTTATCCCTGGGCTGCAAGGCTGGTTCAACATCCGCAAATCAATCAACGTGATACAATACATTAACAAAAAAAAGAGCAAGAATCATAGGATCCTCTCAATAGATGCAGAAAAAGCATTTGACAAAGTACAGCATCCTTTCTTGATCAAAACTCTTCAGAGTATAGGGATAGAGGGTACATACCTCAATATCATAAAAGCCATCTATGAAAAACCTACAGTGAATATCATTCTCAATGGGGAAAAGCTGAGAGCTTTGCCCCTAAGGTCAGGAACGTGGCAGGGATGTCCACTCTCACCACTGCTATTCAACCTAGTATTAGAAGTCCTAGCCACAGCAATCAGACAACAAAAAGAAATCAAAGGCATCCAAATCGGCAAAGAGGAAGTCAAACTCTCACTCTTTGCAGATGATATGATACTTTATGTGGAAAACCCAAAAGACTCCACCCCAAAACTGCTAGAACTCATACAGGAATTCAGTCAAGTAGCAGAATATAAAATCAATGCACAGAAATCAGTGGCATTCCTATACACCAACAACAAGACAGAAGAGAGACAAATCAAGGAGTCGATCCCATTTACAAATGCACCCAAAACCATAAGATACCTAGGAATAAATCTAACCAAAGAGGCAAAGGATCTGTACTCAGAAAACTATAAAATACTCAGGAAAGAAATTGAAGAAGACACAAAGAAATGGAAAAACGTTCCATGCTCATGGACTGAAAGAACAAACATTGTGAAAATGTCAGTGCTACCTAGAGCAATCTACACATTCAATGCAATCCCCATCAAAATACCATCCACCTTTTTCAAAGAAATGGAACAAATAGTCCTAAAATGTGTATGGAACCAGAAGAGACCCCGAATAGCCAGAGGAATCTTGAAAAAGAAAATCAAAGCTGGTAGCATCACAATTCTGGACTTCCAGCTCTATTACAAAGCTGTCATCATCAAGACAGTATGGTACTGGCACAAAAACAGACACATAGATCAATGGAACAGAATCGAGAGCCCAGAAATGGACCCTCAACTCTATGGTCAACTTATCTTTGACAAAGCAGGAAAGAATGTCCAATGGAAAAAAGACAGTCTCTTCAACCAATGGTGTTGGGAAAATTGGACAGCCACATGCAGAAGAATGAAACTGGACCATTTCCTTACACCACACACAAAAATAGACTCAAAATGGTTGAAAGACCTAAACGTGAGACAGGAGTCCATCCAAATCCTAAAGGAGAACACAGGCAGCAACCTCTTCACCTCAGCCACAGCAACTTCTTCCTAGAAACATCACCAAAGGCAAGGGAAGCCAGGGCAAAAATGAACTATTGGGATTTCATCAAGATAAAAAGCTTTTGCACAGCAAAAGAAACAGTCCACAAAACCAAAAGACAACCGACAGAATGGGAGAAAATATTTGCAAATGACATAAGAGATAAAGGGCTAGTATCCAAAATCTATAAAGAACTTATCAAACTCAACACCCAAAGAACAAATAATCCAATCAAGAAATGGGCAGAAGACATGAACAGACATTTTTCCAAAGAAGACATCCAAATGGCCAACAGACACATGAAAGAGTGCTCAACATCGCTCGGCATCAGGGAAATCCAAATCAAAACCT
>NW_027404126.1:2376-2514 GCF_003265705.2 Callorhinus ursinus
AGGAATTCTTAATCTCAGGAAACAAACTGAGGGTTGCTGGAGTGGTGTGGGGTGGGAGGGATTGGGTAGCTGGGTGATAGACATTGGGGAGGGTATGTGCTATGGTGAGCACTGTGAATTGTACAAGACTGATGAATC
>NW_027404127.1:0-770 GCF_003265705.2 Callorhinus ursinus
TGGACCTGGTATTCCTCACTGCAGGCCCTGTACAGACTGAGGACCTAGGCTTCATACAGGTCCACTATATAGTGACCTATATTTTGAAGAAAAAAATTAATACACATTATCTCACAAAAACTTCAAATTAGTTGTTCCTACCATATGTAGGAAGCAGAGCCATGACTCTTCTCTGCTTGTAGAACTCAAGGGCCAGTTCTTTTTCTTTACTCTGGCAGCTATAGACTTCTTCCCTCGTGATGAGCAGAAAGGGCTATATGAGAAGATTCTAGACTGGTTTGTAAAACGATAATGGTCTCAACAGACTTTGGCTTTTTCTTGTAGAGACAGTTGAGGCCAAAGGTTTTCTGTATTGGCTCTCTGGAAGAAGAGATGTGAGAGAGAGTGGATGAGGTGAAAGATAACTTCAAGGACAAAACATCACATGATGGATATACTCTGGTGGAGAGAAAGGGAGAAAGTCTTCTGTGTTTCCTCCTTGTCCCATGCTTCCCAAACACGTATTTTCAGCATTTTTGTTTTCTTAGGAAAAAAAAAATTCTTACTAGAATATGTGTAAATGAAAGATATTGGATCAACAGTAATATAAAGCAGTAACAGATGAGATTGTTCTTGAAAGGTTATTGAAAGAAAGAAGGAGGAAAGAGAAAGAAGAAAGAAAGAAAGAAGAAAGAAAGAAGAAAGAGAGAGAAAGAAAGAGTGAGAGAAAGAGAGAAAGAAAGAAAAAGAAAGAAAAGAAAGAAAAAAAGAAAAAGAAAAAGAAAGAAAGA
>NW_027404127.1:870-2514 GCF_003265705.2 Callorhinus ursinus
GAAAGAAAGAAAGAAAGAAAGAAAGAAAGAAAGAAAAAGAAAGAAAGAAAGAAAGAAAGAAAGACTTAATCAGAAAAAAGCTCCATAGTAAGAAAGAAAGAAAGATTTAATCAGAAAAAAGCTCCATAGTTGCAATAAAGAGCTCTTTAGAAGTCCCGTTCTGGGCTGGTAATACTATATTAGAAAGTATTTAAGCATTTCTGTTTAAATTCATAAGAAATCTTGATTCTTGATTCTTGCTTTGCCCAAGGGTGAAATATATATATATCATATATGATATATGTACATGATACAAAAAATATATGCACACACATATACATATTCTCTCTCTATATATGATATTAAGGATGAAGGGAGATTGAAAGATAAGGCATGATTGATTCCTAAGCCCTGACTATTTTATGAGATCACACCAAATGTTGCCAAAACAGGACATCACATTCTCTGGAATCTTTCTCTTTTTTTTTTCTGCCAGAAATTCCAGCCTCGGCCTGGCATTATCTAAGTTTGCATTATCAATTAGAGGGAAGGCACTGGGTTCTGCTTGCCACAGCCTCTATTCCTGATGACTTCTAGCACATGTTATGGTCATAGGGAGCTCACATGACTCCCAAGGTCAAGGATATAATTAACTATAAAGGGAAAACGTCCTCCTGTTTTATATAAATTCTTATTAAAATCTGCAATCACCTGGGGTATAATGATGTTCTGCATGCACTTTCTTTTTCATAACTACTGCTGAAATTAAACTTGGAAACGAGAAGGAAAAGATTGATATTGTTGGTCGTTGGGGTTTGCATTTGACATTCCTCAAATAATGGGATGTAATATGGTTATGCAGAAAACAGATTGATTTTTCACAATTTTCCCACAGAGGTAATGGAGAACAGACTGGAGGAAATTCCAAGGTTTCATTGGGGGAACTATTTGCAACACAACTGAAGAAGAAAACAAACTCAAACCATCCTTTTATGCAATTTTGCCTTCAGTATTTTAAAGTAGGAAATTTGCTCACTAATTTGTTTTCATTCCTAGTGAGTTTCAGGAATTTGGAAATATTTTCAGTTTTGCAGAAAGATTTTAGAATCTTTAGAAAGTCTACCAAGTGGGTGAATCACAGGTGATATCAGTTAAAATAATGGTGAGAGTAATGGAATTACATAATATTTTCTTCTAAGGAGTTAAGTCATATGTTTTAGAGTCTCCTTCTTTTATTTTTTGCCCCAAACTCCTTTCTTCTCTGCCTCCTTACATCCTGGCAGAAGCTAAAAAATAATATCAGTGCGTTACTGATATTGAAGCAAAGCCAGAGATGTTGGGGCATATGCCCAGCGTCACGCAGTTGGTCGCGGCAGTGCTGAATCTCTCCAATTCCAACTAACACAGACTTTTATTAATGCTGCAGAAAGGAATGCACCCATGAATTTAATTTCCTATTTCTTTGCAGGAAGCCAGTCAACTCAGTTGGTTAGAGTACGGTGCTAATGAGGCCAAGGTCACTGGCTTGACCCCTGAACGGTATCTTTAGCTTTGTGTTTACAGAGTTTCCTTCTATTTCTAATCCCGGACCATAGACCTGAATAGAACAACACTTTTTCTCAGTTCCCTTTGTGATCAAAATGTGGATGCTTCATAGAAAATCCC
>NW_027404128.1:0-2514 GCF_003265705.2 Callorhinus ursinus
TGTGGGGCTCGATCCCAGGACCCTGTGATCATGACCTGAGCCGAAGGCAGACGCTCAACGACCAAGCCACCCAGGCGCCTGTTTTGAATGTTTTACACACATCAACTCTTTTCATCTTTTTGATAACTCTGTGTGGTAGGTAATGTTATCCCTGTTTTACAGATTAGAAAAATAAGGCACAAAGCATCTGTCCAAGGTTTCATAATTGATTAGGAAGTATGGGATTTGGGATTGGAGGTCAGGTAGTCAGGTTGCAGAATCCATGCCCTTACCACTTTACTGCCTTGCATAAGGCAGGTCTGTGCACCCCTTCAGAATAGAACAAATCACCATCATTTGTCTGCAAGTTACTTTTCTCATTTGACAGTGCATCTTGACCATCCCTTTAGGTTGGGATAAACCAAGCTCACTCTAACGGCTGCATAATCTGTTGCAACTGCAGAAAGTACAGACAAGGGGTGAGGTGGCTGGGAGGTAGAGAAGGGCTAAGGCATGCATTTGGTTTTTGGCATTGGGTTTGAGGTGCCAAAATCTCAGCGAATGTCACTGTCTTCTGCCTTGCTGCCCAAGTCAGACACTTTGCAGCCATTTTCATCATCCCCACTTCCAGCCATTGTCCCATTATGTTCATTTTAACTTTTTCTCCCATTACAGACTCAGTATATGTGTGTCTTAGTGAATGGCCACTCACAGCAGGGTGTTTTTTATTGTAATGTTTGGGTCCCTCACAGAGTGTTCACACAAAGCTGTTTATGTAGTTGGCACAGTATATGACATGTTGACCTTGAAGAGAATCCACACAGGCTTGTATGGCCAGATCAGTAAAACTTTAGAAGTCACAATGATTGTGTCAGGAATCATCAAGATCATCCCCAGTTTCAGTGATGTGCTAGGAAGACTCACAAGACTCCACGTTTTGTCATACTGGCTATGATTTATTATTAGCAAAAGGATAGAAAGCGAACTCAGCCAAGGGAAGAAGTACAAGGGCGGAGAAGGCCAGAGGACATCAGAGACAAGCTTGAAGAGTCCCGTGTCAGGGAAGTCAAGCAGGACATGCTTAATTTGAGCTCCATCAAGGAGTTACGACAATGATTTGAAAAGTCTACTAGAGAAGCTCCCTAGAAACTCGGTACCCAGGGTTTTTTGGAGGGGGTGGGGCTCTCCTAGCACGCACCAAGTTCTAGGTTTCCAGAAGGATAGTAGGCCTTAAATGTAAGCCCCATTGTTTATACCAGAAACTTGGGCACACTGAGACACATGTCCAGGTGTGGTGCAAAACCTGCTGACATCTAAGGTCTCAAACCCCAGCCAAGGGCAAACCTTGCAAGTTCAAAAGATAGGAGTTCTGCAGCCTGCTGTGTTATTTCCTTATACAGACTGAAATGGTACTAAAAGGCTGATTAAATTTCTGTAACATAAAGCAAATACAGTTCCTACAGCAACAATTAAGAGTCATAACTTTGGAGGCTTCTATGAGCATAAGCACTGTAACCAAAAAACCCCTAAGCCACAGAACTTAGAAACTAGCCAGGATTTAATTTAGTAATGACAAGGTACAGGGTAGTCTGGTGAGAAAGGACTTCTTCCAAATACTGATTTGTGTGTGTGTGTACATGTTACTTAGGACTCTGTATATACACACATATGTATATATACACCGGATAGATGTATGTGTAGTGTGTGTGTGTGTGTGTGTGTGTGTGTGTGTGTGGCTTCAAGTGGTCTGACTTGCAAATATCCCTGTTAATACCTTTGTCTATAAAGTGTAAAGGCCAGATTGAGGTGGTGTTTTCTACACTACATGTCAGCAATCTCTCATCTCTTTGTTCCTGCTGTTCATACTCTTAGCCTCTGGCTTTAACAAACAGAAAACCAAATATGTGCATCATTCAGGGCATCTAACTTGGGATTAGTGTGTTGTAGGCTTCGTCAGCTTGAGGGATCTGTCAGAGGGAGTGACTGGGAGGGAGTGGGAGCATTGGGCTCCAGCTGGGAGGGCTCTATACAGAGACCTATACAGGCCTGTGGGAATCTGGCCTCCGGGAATATGCGCAGCTCCCTCTCTTCTCACACTTGGCCCACAGATGGCCTTTCCTGTCTCAGTTGTGCAATGCGCGGAGGCCTCTGAAATGCTCAGTGATGTCATCCTTGAGTTTGGAGGGTTAACGACCTGTCATCTGCTTGCTCACAGATAGGTTACATGTCTCACAAGTGAATGGTCTGAGCTAAATTGTAAATGGGCAACTGGGTTTTGCCTTCCTTAGAGCAGTGGAGTGTCAAGAGCATGGGCCTTCTAGTCAGACTGCCCGGTTATGCTTCCTTGCTTCCTGGACTTGTTCTTAGTTGTGGGATGACTTTTTTTTAAGATTTTATTTATTTGACAGAGAGAGACATAGTGAGAGGGAACACAAGCAGGGGGAGTGGGAGAGGGAGAAGCAGGCTTCCCGCGGAGCAGGGAGCCCGATGTGGGGCTCGATCCCAGGACCCTGTGATCATGACCTGAGCCGAAGG
>NW_027404129.1:0-770 GCF_003265705.2 Callorhinus ursinus
TGGACCTGGTATTCCTCACTGCAGGCCCTGTACAGACTGAGGACCTAGGCTTCATACAGGTCCACTATATAGTGACCTATATTTTGAAGAAAAAAATTAATACACATTATCTCACAAAAACTTCAAATTAGTTGTTCCTACCATATGTAGGAAGCAGAGCCATGACTCTTCTCTGCTTGTAGAACTCAAGGGCCAGTTCTTTTTCTTTACTCTGGCAGCTATAGACTTCTTCCCTCGTGATGAGCAGAAAGGGCTATATGAGAAGATTCTAGACTGGTTTGTAAAACGATAATGGTCTCAACAGACTTTGGCTTTTTCTTGTAGAGACAGTTGAGGCCAAAGGTTTTCTGTATTGGCTCTCTGGAAGAAGAGATGTGAGAGAGAGTGGATGAGGTGAAAGATAACTTCAAGGACAAAACATCACATGATGGATATACTCTGGTGGAGAGAAAGGGAGAAAGTCTTCTGTGTTTCCTCCTTGTCCCATGCTTCCCAAACACGTATTTTCAGCATTTTTGTTTTCTTAGGAAAAAAAAAATTCTTACTAGAATATGTGTAAATGAAAGATATTGGATCAACAGTAATATAAAGCAGTAACAGATGAGATTGTTCTTGAAAGGTTATTGAAAGAAAGAAGGAGGAAAGAGAAAGAAGAAAGAAAGAAAGAAGAAAGAAAGAAGAAAGAGAGAGAAAGAAAGAGTGAGAGAAAGAGAGAAAGAAAGAAAAAGAAAGAAAAGAAAGAAAAAAAGAAAAAGAAAAAGAAAGAAAGA
>NW_027404129.1:870-2514 GCF_003265705.2 Callorhinus ursinus
GAAAGAAAGAAAGAAAGAAAGAAAGAAAGAAAGAAAAAGAAAGAAAGAAAGAAAGAAAGAAAGACTTAATCAGAAAAAAGCTCCATAGTAAGAAAGAAAGAAAGATTTAATCAGAAAAAAGCTCCATAGTTGCAATAAAGAGCTCTTTAGAAGTCCCGTTCTGGGCTGGTAATACTATATTAGAAAGTATTTAAGCATTTCTGTTTAAATTCATAAGAAATCTTGATTCTTGATTCTTGCTTTGCCCAAGGGTGAAATATATATATATCATATATGATATATGTACATGATACAAAAAATATATGCACACACATATACATATTCTCTCTCTATATATGATATTAAGGATGAAGGGAGATTGAAAGATAAGGCATGATTGATTCCTAAGCCCTGACTATTTTATGAGATCACACCAAATGTTGCCAAAACAGGACATCACATTCTCTGGAATCTTTCTCTTTTTTTTTTCTGCCAGAAATTCCAGCCTCGGCCTGGCATTATCTAAGTTTGCATTATCAATTAGAGGGAAGGCACTGGGTTCTGCTTGCCACAGCCTCTATTCCTGATGACTTCTAGCACATGTTATGGTCATAGGGAGCTCACATGACTCCCAAGGTCAAGGATATAATTAACTATAAAGGGAAAACGTCCTCCTGTTTTATATAAATTCTTATTAAAATCTGCAATCACCTGGGGTATAATGATGTTCTGCATGCACTTTCTTTTTCATAACTACTGCTGAAATTAAACTTGGAAACGAGAAGGAAAAGATTGATATTGTTGGTCGTTGGGGTTTGCATTTGACATTCCTCAAATAATGGGATGTAATATGGTTATGCAGAAAACAGATTGATTTTTCACAATTTTCCCACAGAGGTAATGGAGAACAGACTGGAGGAAATTCCAAGGTTTCATTGGGGGAACTATTTGCAACACAACTGAAGAAGAAAACAAACTCAAACCATCCTTTTATGCAATTTTGCCTTCAGTATTTTAAAGTAGGAAATTTGCTCACTAATTTGTTTTCATTCCTAGTGAGTTTCAGGAATTTGGAAATATTTTCAGTTTTGCAGAAAGATTTTAGAATCTTTAGAAAGTCTACCAAGTGGGTGAATCACAGGTGATATCAGTTAAAATAATGGTGAGAGTAATGGAATTACATAATATTTTCTTCTAAGGAGTTAAGTCATATGTTTTAGAGTCTCCTTCTTTTATTTTTTGCCCCAAACTCCTTTCTTCTCTGCCTCCTTACATCCTGGCAGAAGCTAAAAAATAATATCAGTGCGTTACTGATATTGAAGCAAAGCCAGAGATGTTGGGGCATATGCCCAGCGTCACGCAGTTGGTCGCGGCAGTGCTGAATCTCTCCAATTCCAACTAACACAGACTTTTATTAATGCTGCAGAAAGGAATGCACCCATGAATTTAATTTCCTATTTCTTTGCAGGAAGCCAGTCAACTCAGTTGGTTAGAGTACGGTGCTAATGAGGCCAAGGTCACTGGCTTGACCCCTGAACGGTATCTTTAGCTTTGTGTTTACAGAGTTTCCTTCTATTTCTAATCCCGGACCATAGACCTGAATAGAACAACACTTTTTCTCAGTTCCCTTTGTGATCAAAATGTGGATGCTTCATAGAAAATCCC
>NW_027404130.1:0-997 GCF_003265705.2 Callorhinus ursinus
AGATCAGAGCAGAAATCAATGAAATAGAAACCAAAAGAACCGTAGAACAGATCAAAGCAACTAGGAGCTGGTTCTTTGAAAGAATTAACAAGATTGATAAACCCCTGGCCAGACTTATGAAAAAGAGAAGAGAAATGACGCAAATCAACAAAATCATGAATGAAAGAGGAGAGATCACAACCAACACCAAAGAAATACAATTATAAGAACATATTATGAGCAACTCTATGCCAGCAAATTAGATAACCTGGAAGAAATGGATGCACTCCTAGAGTTGTATCAACTACCAAAATTGAACGAGGAAGCAATAGAAAACCTGAACAGACATAACCACTAAGAAAATTGAAGCAGTCATCAAAAATCTACCAACAAACAAAATCCCAGGGCCAGATGGCTTCCCAGGGGATTTCTACCAAACATTTAAAGAAGAATTAATACCTATTCTCCTGAAACTGTTCCAAAAAATAGAAACGGAAGGAAAAATTCCAAACTCATTTTATGAGGCCACCATTACCTTGATCCCAAAACCAGACAAAGATCCCATCAAAAAGAATTACAGAAGAATATCCTTGATGAACATGGATGCAAAAATTCTCACCAAAATACTAGCCAATAGGATCCAACAGTACAGTTAAAGGATTATTCATCATGACCAAGTGGGATTTATCCCTGGGCTGCAAGGTTGGTTCAACATCTGTAAATCAATCAATGTAATATAATACATTAATCAAAGAAAGAACAAGAACCATAGGATCCTCTCAATAGATGCATAAAAAGCATTTGACAGTGTACAGCATCCTTTCTTAATCAAAACTCTTCAGAGTATAGGGATAGAGGGTACATACGTCAATATCCTAAAAGCCATCTATGAAAAACCTACAGCGAATATCATTCTTAATGGGGAAAAGCTGAGAGCTTTCCCCCTAAGATCAGGAAAACGGCAGGGATGTCCACTCTCACCACTGCTATTCAACATAGTATTAGAAGTCCTAGCCAC
>NW_027404130.1:1097-2514 GCF_003265705.2 Callorhinus ursinus
TTGCAGATGATCTGATACTTTATGTGGAAAACCCAAAAGACTCCACCCCAAAACTGCTAGAACTCATATAGAAATTCAGTAAAATGGCAGGATATAAAATCAATGCACAGAAATCAGTGGCATTCCTATACATCAACAACAAGACAGAAGAGAGACAAATTAAGGAGTTGATCCCATTTATAATTGCACCCAAAACCATAAGATACCTAGGAATAAATTTAACCAGAGGCAAAGGATCTGTACTCAGAAAACTATAAAATACTCATGAAAGAAATTGAAGAAGACACAAAGAAATGGAAAAACATTCCATGCTCATGGATTAGAAGAACAAATATTGTGAAGATGTCAATGCTACCTAGAGCAATCTACACATTCAATGCAATCCCCATCAGAATACCAACCACTTTTTTCAAAGAAATGGAACAAATAATCCTAAAATTTGTATGGAACCAGAAGAGACCCCGAAGAGCCAGAGGAATGTTGAAAAAGAAAAGCAAAGCTGGCAGCATCACAATTCCAGACTTCCAGCTCTATTACAAAGCTGTCATCATCAAGACAGTATGGTACTGGCACAAAAACAGACACATAGATCAATGCAACAGAACAGAGAGCCCAGAAATGGACCCTCAACTCTATGGTCAACTTATCTTTGAGAAAGCAGGAAAGAATGTCCAGTGGAAAAAAGACAGTCTCTTCAACAAATGGTGTTGGGTAAATGGGAGAGCCACATGCAGAAGAATGAAACTGGACCATTTCCTTACACCACACACAAAAATAGACTCCAAATGGTTGAAAGACCTAAACGTGAGACAGGAGTCCATCAAAATCCTAAAGGAGAACCCAGGTAGCAACCTCTTCGACCTCAGCCACAGCAACTTCTTCCTAGAAACATCACCAAAGGCACGGGAAGCCAGGGCAAAAATGAACTATTGGGATTTCATCAAGATAAAAAGCTTTTGCACAGCAAAAGAAACAGTCCACAAAACCAAAAGACAACCGACAGAATGGGAGAAAATATTTGCAAATGACATATCAGATAAAGGGCTAGTATCCAAAATCTATAAAGAACTTATTAAACTCAACACCCAAAGAACAAATAATCCAATCAAGAAATGGGCAGAAGACATGAACAGACATTTTTCCAGAGAAGACATCCAAATGGCCAACAGGCACATGAAAAGGTGCTCAACATCACTCGGCATCAGGGAAATCCAAATCAAAACCTCCATGAGATACCACCTCACACCCGTCAGAATGGCTAAAATTAACAAGTCAGGGAACGACAGATGTTGGCGGGGATGTGGAGAAAGGGGAACCATCCTACACTGTTGGTGGGAATGCAAGCTGGTGCAACCCCTCTGGAAAACAGTATGGAGGTTCCTCAAACAGTTGAAATTAGAGCTACCATTCGATCCAG
>NW_027404131.1:0-2514 GCF_003265705.2 Callorhinus ursinus
GCTTTCAGCAGATATTAAACTGAATTACTATAATTCCCTGATGTTTTGTCCTCCACAACATAATTGTGCTGAGTTATGACATTGTTATATGTGTTAGCAAGTGGTCTCCTTTCGGATCAGGCTAGGACTTGAGCAGACAGAAATTTGAGCAGTCATCTATCCATTGCTGGGGTAGAACCAGGTAGAATCAGGAAAACCTTCTTGTAGGTATTGAGGATCAGAATCCCATGCCTCTAAGGATAAAGACTGCAAACTTGAGTCAAGAAGCAGACAATAGGCATGGGCAGAGGAGACTAGACTACACACATTTTTCCCTTTCTCATTTAGGGCAGTTATGAAAATGCTGTATGATAATATCAGCTTTGACCCTGGAGCATCCAATCCATTCTCCACACTGCAGCCTGGATGAGGTTTCAAAACAGATGCAATCATGTCCATCCCCAGTTTAAAATTATTCACTGACTCTCCACGGTCCTCAGGACAAAGTCCAAATTCTTTATCACTGCTTGAAAGTATTTTACCATTTGGCATTGGCCTATATACCTGGCCTCAACTCTTCTTGCCTCTTCATTCCAGCCAAACAGAACAACCTGGGGTTCTTAAACCTAGCCAGGTCGGCTTTTTACCCAAATTAGTCATGCCATCTGGATATGCTTCCTACAGTCCCACGTCACTTGCCGGGATAACCCCTATTTATTCTGCACATCTCAACTTTTCTTGACTTCCCAAGCCTGAGTTTGGGGGTTCTCCTCTAAAACTCTGTGTTTGTCCTTGTAAGAGCATGGACCACATTGTATGTAATTAAACCCGTTAACTTTTCCATATCCTTGATGTGTATCTTGTCTTGCCCAATATAGCCTAGTATAATTTCAGTGTATAACAAGTCCTTAGTCAGTGTTTACCGAACAAACAGAAGGATGACTTCCAAACCCAAGAGTGTGCCCATCAGTAGAACCTGCAGTTACAGACGTAAGGACCTGTTCTTCATTTCCCATTCAAAATAGTCCAGTTCCTCCATCAGAACGCTGATGTTGAATAAATGATTTGCTGACCAACTCTCCAAAGTTTACCAAAACTAAAGATATTTTCACCTGAAGCCTTGAACTCTCCCTTCTCCCCTTCATTTATCCAAACTGTCTTACTTTAAAGGATTTCTAAAGCACTCTCTCCCCTCCATGGAGCCACCCCTGACTATTGACGCCATAGAGTCTGCTCTCTTTTTTTGTTTCCAATCTTCACAGGTTTTCATTCTGCATCTGTAACTTAGCTCTTTATATCCTAATGCTTTCTCATAGTTTTATGTTTAGTTCATCACCCAATTAAACTGTGATTCCCTAAGCACAGGGATCAGTTCTTATATTTCTTATTAAACATATCATGACTCTAGAATAATGCCCACTAAAGTGGCTATCCCTATATCTCTTACCCTATATCTCTTACTGTATACTATTTCTGTTGAAATTTCTGTGTTATTATCTTTGTAGTCATATTTAGTTTCCCCTACTACAATCCAGAGTTTTGCTCTTCTGTGGTCTAATTCAGGTAATGTGTGTGTTACACACAAAATAAGTTTTTGTAGTTGATGACAAGGACGATGATGGTTTGTCTTCAGTAAATATTTGATGATTACTTGGTTGATTTTCTGTGGCAAATACATCTTCAATCTGAAAAGAGAAAACCCATCTTTGTGCCCAGTCATCTGATTAGTGGAGCCCCAGGGACCTGAAGATTTCATGTCCAATTTCTCTTTCACATTTGAGCTCGAGCATATCTATTGGATATCCAGGGACCCCAGGGATGGCACTCTCCCGGATAAGTTTCTTCCTTTGGCAGAAGGAACGTCATTTCTACTGTGGAACGTTTATCTGTAAAGAATTGTTCTGTAATGAAGAGCACACATTTTGCTTAATGCAAGTCTCTGCATAGCAGAAGGCAACTAGCATTTAATTGCCCCAGCTGCTGATGCTTCCTTGTAATTATTGTATTTATTTTGAGATTTACAGCTGTAATGAAGACATTAAGAAATGCTATCCTGGAACTCTGCTGCAGTCCCAAGATATTCAGGATTAAGTTGATGATTAGTAATATTCATGCACAAGCAGCCCAAGATGATAAACACCATCATCCCTCTATTGTTAGGTTATCTTGGGATCTAAAATTACTTGTTGTACACTGATAATGAAGACTTAAAATCTTCCTCTTCTCATTGTGAAGACCTCACCTTCTCTAGATATATAAGCCCTTCTGTGAAGGAGACAAGCAGATGCAGGACATGCAACCCCAGGGAACATGACAGCAATGACAACTCTAACCTTTAATGATGAAGGAAAAATTTCCCAGAAATCCTTGTTTAGTATTAATATCAGTATATTATAACGGTAATGTCTCTTCTGAAAATAATGTTGACATTATTTTATATAGCATATATAGCATTGATAATTGTTTCATTTTTTTGCTAATTACCCTCTAATCTTTAAGGACCTCAAAACCTAGGTTCGTGGTCTTGCCTAAAAT
>NW_027404132.1:0-2513 GCF_003265705.2 Callorhinus ursinus
CATGCCTTATTCATCAGTCCATGTTGCAGCCTTAGCAGGAAAAGACAGGGTCCTTGGACTTCCTCAACCAAAGTTCCTCCCTCATGCTCCTATACCCTAGGCCATCTGTCTTTGCAACCAAAACATAGGACCATCTTGCACTTGAAAAATATGCACACAGTGAACAGGTGAACAGGTATGAGACTGTTGCTTGTTGCAGCAACTGCCCAGCCAGGATCACGGGGGTTTCATTATGGAGCCTGCCATCTTTAATTCTCAAATGGCTAATCTAGAATTTAGGCTTGATCTGGGCCCTGAACAGAGTGGGCAGTTGACATGAGGCCATCAAGATCTCATTCTCAGGAATTCACAGGTGGACATAAGCAATTTTGGTGGAGGGCAGACTCCTGCCTGGGGTAGGCCATGTGGCCTGAGCATCAGATGGCCAAGCTACAAAACTTCAGACTGGGGTCATTCTTCCAATGCACTCAGACCCACACCCCTCCTTCTCAGTCAGCTCACCTCACAGAAGTGCTCCAAGGCCAACCTGCACTGATTCAATAAGAAGAGACTCTGAGTGTGAGATCCAGACCATACCTGGCTTGTCACCACATATCGCCTTATACTAACTTCAAAAATCAAGATTTAGGAAAACACAATGAACCCTGACACACAAGCAATTCTACCCTGTTGGAGGGTGACAGACAGAAGACAGATTTGATGGGGGAGGGTATGGATTGAGTCGGGGAGGGCAGGTAGGAAGAAGTCCAGAAAACATTCCTTCATAGATTAGATAGATAGATAGATAGATAGATAGATAGATAGATAGATAGATATAGATATAGATGTATTTTATATATCTATATTTATGTTTATATTTATTTATTTCATCTTTGTTTTCTTGGCAGTAAAGGGCTCACTGGGTCTGTTTGGAGTGGAATCAGATCAGGAAGCGGCGGTCTGTACTGGGATATCTGTGGTCTCCATTTCATAATACAACTTTTCATTAGAAAAGGTCTTCCCCTTCAAGATCTCCGTGAGTTGCTGTAGTTGCTTGGCAAGATAAAGTACTTGGGGAGCTTTAGTTATAGGTGGGGGAGCAGGTAGGGGTGGGGGTGGGGCTGGGGTTGGCGCTGTGGGTTTGGGTCGAGGTCGAGATCGAGAGGCAGGGGGGCTGGGAGGAGGTCGAGGAGGGCGTTGGGAATACAATGGAGGGCGAGCAGAAGGGCGGACAGAGGGTTGTCTAGCGGGATTGCTTGAGAAGTCAGATGGGGAGGGGTGGGCGATTGAGGCATGTGCAAGGCATTAGAACCGATCTTGAAGCAGTCCAGGTCAGATAGGGCCAAGTGGCCGTGTAGAATCCGGGGTGCTTAGTTCAGGCACAGGCTACCCCACAGGTTGTGACTCCCATGACCACATACGTGTTTGCCACGTTGTCTCTGCACATGAGAGGCCTGCCGCTGTCCCCCTGCCCAGAAGGACACAGAAGTCACTCTCTGTCTGAGTCACTTTTCCCCTGCTCAGAAGGGCCATATGCTCTGGAAGGACAGTTTGTGCAGTCACATGGCTTCTTGCTGCCATGAACACAAGTGGTGGTGGTAAAGTTTGAGTTGGTATGAACGGCCTCAGGTGGATGGGAGAAAGGGATGGATTGTCACGGGTCACCTTGCAGTGAGGAGGGAAGATAAGCGACCCATGTGTCCAAGTATGAGGCATTATGCGTACATGGGCATGTGTGTACAAGTGGATTTGAAGGTTTGGGATTCTGGTGAGGAGAGGTAAGCATTCTCTTCCAGGGTGGTGTTCAGGTGGTATGATCTCTGTGTCACAGTGGGATAAATTCTCACTATGGTTACTGGTTCTCTGTAGGGGCCCCAGGTATCACCTCCCATCTTCACTGCTACAGAATTGCACCAGGGAAAGGGTCACTGAAGCAGGGCCCTGGAGGGAGTGGATTTCAGGGATTCACAAAAGAGGTGTTGACAGGGAAAGGGGCGCCCGAAGGGACCTTACCTGGCAGGTGTCGATCGTGCTTCAGGGTACCCTGCACACACATTGGTTGAACAATTACGCCCATTGTACCACTGGGTGGAGTTACAAAGTCGAGGTCGATGAGGTTCACACGGGCTTCCTGCAGTGTATGTGCGATCCTGTAGGCTACAGCCAGGCGGCTCGGTGGTGATGGATCACAGAAGACATGTTTCTGGAAAGCCCTGCCTCCTCCCTCCACGGAACCCCCATCATCCTGAAATGCTCTACTTCAACCTAAAATTCATGAAAGTCAATGCGCATGGCCTCTCCTCAGACACTTGTGAAGGATGTGGGATTTTGGAGGCATATGCAGGTGAAAAGGAGGGGCAGTGCATGGAAGATGAGCAGATGTGGCTGCAGGAATGTGTGTTGATGTCAGATGAATATTCACAGCTACAGCCAGGATGTGTCACCTCATTTACACCCCACACTGACCCCCTGTGTTAAGCGCTGTGGCTCACCTTGCCTCCAAACAAGAGCTTGGAGCACCACTTGCCCAAACA